>NC_041223.1:65207420-65278243 GCF_002837175.3 Physeter macrocephalus
GTTGTTACGTCTCCTTTTTCATTTCTAATTCTATTGATTTGAGTCTTCTCCCTTTTATTCTTGATGAGTCTGGCTAATGGTTTATCAATTTTATTTATCTTCTCAAAGAACCAGCTTTTAGTTTTATTGATCTTTGCTATTGTTTCCTTCATTTCTTTTTCATTTATTTCTGATCTGATCTTTATGATTTCTTTCCTTCTGCTAAATTTGGGGTTTTTTTGTTCTTCTTTCTCTAGTTGCTTTAGGTGCAAAGTTAGGTTGTTTATACGAGATGTTTCCTGTTTCTTAAGGTAGGATTGTATTGCTATAAACTTCCCTCTTAGAACTGCTTTTGCTGCATCCCATAGGTTTTGGGTCGTCGTGTCTCCATTGTCATTTGTTTCTAAGTATTTTTTGATTTCCTCTTTGATTTCTTCAGTGATCACTTCGTTATTAAGTAGTGTATTGTTTAGCCTCCATGTGTTTGTATTTTTTATAGATCTTTTCCTGTAATTGATATCTAGTCTCATAGCGTTGTGGTCAGAAAAGATACTTGGTATGATTTCAATTTTCTTAAATTTGCCAAGGCTAGATTTGTGACCCAATATATGATCTATCCTGGAGAATGTTCCATGAGCACTTGAGAAGAATGTGTATTCTGTTGTTTTTGGATGGAATGTCCTATAAATATCAATTAAGTCCATCTTGTGTAATGTATCATTTAAAGCTTGTGTTTCCTTATTTATTTTCATTTTGGATGATCTGTCCATTGGTGAAAGTGGGGTGTTAAAGTCCCCTACTATGATTGTGTTACTGTCGATTTCCCCTTTTATGGCTGTTAGTATTTGCCTTATGTATTGAGGTGCTCCTATGTTGGGTGCATAAATATTTACAATTGTTATATCTTCTTCATGGATCGATCCCTTGATCATTATATAGTGTCCTTCTTTGTCTCTTGTTATAGTTTTTACTTTAAAGTCTATTTTGTCTGATATGAGAATTGCTACTCCAGCTTTCTTCTGATTTCCATTTGCATGTAATATCTTTTTCCATCCCCTCACTTTCAGTCTGTATGTGTCCCTAGGTCTGAAGTGGGTCTCTTGTAGACAGTATATATATGGGTCTTGTTTTTGTATCCATTCAGCCAGTCTGTGTCTTTTGGTGGGAGCATTTAATCCATTTACATTTAAGGTAATTATCAATATATATGGTCCTATTACCATTTACTGAGTCGTTTTGGGTTGTTCTTGTAGGTCTTTTCCTTCTCTTGTGTTTCTTGCCTAGAGAAGTTCCTTTAGCATTTGTTGTAAAGGTGGTTTGGTGGTGCTGAACTCTCTCAGCTTTTGCTTGTCTGTAAAGGTTTTAATTTCTCCATCAAATCTGAATGAGATCCTTGCTGGGTAGAGTAATCTTGGTTGTAGGTTTTTTTCCTTCATCACTTTAAATATGTCCTGCCACTCCCTTCTGGCTTGGAGAGTTTCTGCTGAAAGATCCGATGTTAACCTTATGGGGATTCCTTTGTGTGTTATTTGTTGTTTTTCCCTTGCTGCTTTTAATATGTTTTCTTTGTATTTAATTTTTGACAGTTTGATTATTATGTGTCTTGGCGTGTTTCTCCTTGGGTTTATCCTGTATGGGACTCTCTGTGCTTCCTGGACTTGATTGACTATTTTCTTTCCTATATTAGGGAAGTTTTCAACTATAATCTCTTCAAATATTTTCTCAGTCCCTTTCTTTTTCTCTTCTTCTTCTGGGACCCCTATAATTCGAATGTTGGTGCGTTTAATGTTGTCCCAGAGGTCTCTGAGACTGTCGTCAGTTCTTTTCATTCTTTTTTCTTTTTTCTGCTCTGCAGTAGTTATTTCCACTATTTTATCTTCCAGGTCACTTATCTGTCCTTCTGCCTCAGTTATTCTGCTACTGAGCCCATCTAGAGTATTTTTCATTTCATTTATTGTGTTGCTCATCGTTGCTTGCTTCCTCTTTATTTCTTCTAGGTCCTTGTTAACTGTTTCTTGCAATTTGTCTATTCTATTTCCAAGATTTTGAATCATCTTTACTATCATTATTCTGAATTCTTTTTCAGGTAGACTGCCTATTTCCTCTTCATTTGTTAGGTCTGGTGTGATTTTATCTTGCTCCTTCATCTGCTGTGTGTTTTTCTGTCTTCTCATTTTGCTTATCTTACTGTGTTTGGGGTCTCCTTTTTGCAGGCTGCAGGTTCGTAGTTCCCGTTGGTTTTGGTGGCTGTCCCCAGTGGCTAAGGTTGGTTCAGTGGGTTGAGTAGGTCTCTTGGTTGTGGGGACTAGTGCCTCTGTTCTGGTGGATGAGGGTGGATCTTGTCTTTCTGGTGGGCAGGTCCATGTCTGGTGGTGTGTTTGGGGATGTTGGTAGCCTTATTATGGTTTTAGGCAGCCTCTCTGCTGATGGGTGGGGCTGTAGACCTGTCTTGCTCTTTGTTGGTGATAGGGTGTCCAGCACTGTTCGTTGCTGGTCCTTGAGTGAAGCTGGGTCTTGGTGTTGAGATGGAGATCTCTGGGAGATTTTCACCATTTGATATTGCGTGGAACTGGGAGGTCTCTTGTGGACCAGTGTCCTGAGGTTGGTTCTCCCACCTCAGAGACAGAGCCCTGATGCCTGGATGGAGCGCCAAGAGCCTTTAATCCACACACCCAGCTGCCTTTTTAAATTTCCACTTATAAATCAAATGTAACAATGGTAGAGTTGAAAATATTATAAGAAATAAAATATTTTAACTTTTTTAAAACCATTCTGATGCCAGGTTATAATTATAGAAGTTAAAAAAAAAAGTTTTATGTGTCAGGGCTAAAGTGCATTAATATCTTCATGAGGTTAATTAAAGGAGATTGCTAAAAAATGGAAGTATTTAGTGAATGAAAATGACTGTTTTTGTGGGGGGGGAAGGGGTGTATATAAAATCTGTGTATTTATTATAGCAGCGGTCCCCAACCTTTTTGGCACCAGGGGCTGGTTTCGTGGAAGAAAATTTTTCCACAGACGGGGGGTGGGGGCGGGGGATGTCTCAGGTGGTAATGTGAGCGATGGGGAGCAGCAGATGAAGCTTTGCTCGCTTTCCTGCCACTTACGTCCTGCTGTGCGGCCCAGTTCCCAACAGGCCCCGGACCGATACCGGTCCGTGGCCTGGGGGTTGGGGACCCCTGTATTATAGGTATTATTTATTTTTGTATTTATTTATGTAAATTAATTGTCATATCCCACATTCTATCTTATTAACTTAAGTGGAAGTTAATATGACAAATATTTATATTGTTGGTGATTGGAAACTAAAGTTGTTTGTTTTTCAAGTATTTATTTACTTAAAATAATATGTAGCAATGACTACTGAAATTAAATGTTGCCCTCTGAAAAGAAATATTGTAAATATTGGCTTTGTGTTTCTTATATCTAGACAATTTTAGAGAAAACTATTAAGGATGGAGAAGTTAAAATATATGTATGTATAATCTTAGTATTTTCCTTATTTCATTGTTAAGGAAGAGAGAGAAATGGGAAGCACATTTAAGATTGGAAGAGCAAATCCTTCTGACAGGTGCATGGATTTCATGGAGTGTACAGGGTGTTCAAACTCTTTTTCTCTGTTGGTGGCTGCCAGATAGCTGTGCTTTTTTGGTTTCTTTATAGAATTAAACAATATCACTCAGCTGGATAATAATTAACTGGTAGGATAGTGCTTTTTATCCTTTTTATGGCACATTGTTTTTTTCTTCCCTTTACAGCTTTCTTAATTCTAAATTTGTTTGCATACAAGAAGTTGAGAAAGATTTTTAAAAATATTGAACTCTAGAAATCAAAAACTCAGTATCTCCAATTTCAGCTTGACCATAGCCTCCTGACTTTTTGTCTCAGGACACTCTGTTTTTCTGCTTTTTTTTTTTTTTCTTGATGTCACAATAACACCTGTTATAGATAATGTAGCTAAGGTATGAAGATATGAAGGGTCATATTCGTCATAATTTTAACAAATAAAGTAGTGTCAAATATTTTTTGTGTTAATGCCAGCCTTCTTGATCTGTAGCTGGAAGATAAATACATGCTGACCCAAAAAAGAAGGACTCCAGCCCCTTCTTCCACTTTAACCAAAGATGCTCCACTTGGATTGGTTTTTATATCAAGTTTCTCAGTAAGCCTTTAGATGATAAAATGTCTTGTAAATTAAAAACAAATGTTGAAAATCAAAGTGCTAAGGCAAAAGCCTATTATGTCTTATAATATTTAAAGGTCCAGGCTCAAGAACCATACTCCTTAGGTCCTAATCTTGGTTCAGTCACTAAAATGAGATAATAACAGTACTAACTAGTTCATAGAGTTGCTTTGAGAATTAAATGCATTAATACCATGTAGAACTCTTAGAATAATGCCCAGTACATTAATAAATTGATAAAACTTGATAACATTAATATTTTATTGTCATTACTGCTATATTTTTATCATTATGCTCTTCAGCCATTAACATATCTCTTCTTGTAATGACTTTGGAGTAGACGTCTAATTCCTTTCATTAAATTGTAGGTTTCATGAAGAGTGAAGGTAGTATTTAGAGCTGTTCACAGTTATTCTGGTTGTCCTTCGAGGTAGCTGGAAAGATTGAACATCGCTGCTCATATAAATAGTTAGGAATTACCATGTCACTTCTTTGGTCAAGGAAATATGAATGGAACTATGTATATCACTTTCAGGTAGAAGCTTTAGTAACCAATTCACAATGTCCTGAGTCCCCTTTCTGTGTCTTGATGATTATGGAACCAAGTGTTAAAATGAAGTCTTCATTAGCCTTAGTAGCTGTAATGAACAGAAACCTTATCACTGCCCTGTATTTAACTTGCCGCAAAAGCAATAAGTACCTTTGTATTGCTTTAAACTGCTGAGAACTTGGAGTTAGTTTATTATCATAGCATAAATTAACCTATTGTGACTTATACAGGAGCAAAGTATTGGTATTCCTTCCCTTTTTCCCTCATCTCACTTAACAGAATAGTATCTTGTCAAATAAATGAAAGAAAATAACTTTATCAAAATAGTTTTTCATCCTTGTGAAAACATGTGAATTCCACAGACTCTACTATCTTCAATCAAAGGATTATTTGCACTTTGTGTTTGACATTTGAATATCAGTTGACTGTTGCCTAATCCTGCCTCTTTCATTTCATCTCATCATGAATCTACCTCATAAAGCTACTTTCAATGTGAAATTTATAGAGAATTTCAGTGTTTCTCTGTAAAACCACATTTTGACATTTATTTTCCTGGAAATGACAATGAAAAAACAATTATTTAACTGATATTATGAAAATATTCTGTTTTCTTGGTATAAGTTACAGAAAGTTGGAAACATTTTGTCCAAAAAATATGTAGTTTCACCTTTTAAAAGTACTAAATTAAGATTTCAGAAAATATTAGGGGTTAGGGAATTCAATAGAAATGATGGGAAGGGGATATTGAAACCTCTGAGAAAAAAGGAAGACTTTGAGAAAAGATATTGGTTTCCAGAAAATTTATTGATACAGCTTTCTAAAACCTTACAGGTTTTTTGCCTGTCTGCACACACAGGAGATGAATACATGCCGCTTGCATGAAAGTATGTTGGAGAGAAGGTTGCAGAGGCAACAGAACACCTATTGTGAAGTGCATATTTTTTTCTGAAGGTATTTGAAGGGTAGGTAATATATCTTCTGTGCTATCATCTAATATTTGATTGGATTTTGTATTTTCAAGTTCTCCCTTAGATTATGATCTCCCTGAATACAAAGTATGCATTTTGTCACTGGATAGCCAGTGACTGGCTGTATTAGTCTGCTGTTGCATTCTGATTTGGGCAAACATATTCCTAGCAGTTGGTCTGCACAAGAACAAAAGAGAACAAAAGAGGCCTGGCTAGAGAGTAGACTGAAGAGGCTCTAAGCTACTTATGTACTCCTGGTGTATATTGAACTTGTGTACATAGACCTAGGAGACTCAGAAGGGTCCAGTAAAAAGTAAAAACCAAGACAGAGCTGTAAATAACCTGAACATTGAATGTTCTTCCCCACCCACATGCACAATATGTAAGTCTTACTGGCTCCAGGCATTTAAACACAATCCCTGTCCAATCACTGAGTGACTACTATTGGACATAAAGGTCAATTCCTGAGAAGCTATGCTTACAAATTAGAGCAAGAATAACAGCAACAAAGCCAAAATGAAGTAAAACAAAACAAAAATAAACCAAAACCAAACAAACAAAAAATAACTGAGCACAGTTTTCAATGGTCTCATACTGTAGTAGAAAAAGATATAGATTTAGGTCAGGCAAGTTATAAAACAGAAACAAACAGTTTTTTGAAGATTAGAAGTAAAAACAACAACCTTCAAAAAAACCTCAAAATCCAAGTTGCTACAAAAATTACCTGAAATTTCCAGTTTTCATTTTAAAAATTATAAGACTTATAAAGAAAATGGAAATTGTGACCTATATTCTGGTTTAAAACAGTCAATAAAAACTATCTTTTAATATCCCCAGATGTAGGATTTAGCATACTCCAAAGGACCTATGATAAATATGTCTAAAGAAGTAAATAAAATTGTATTTAACAGATTTAAAGAAAGTATGACAATAATGAATCAACTAAGAGAGGTTCTCAATAAAGATATGTAAATTATTAAAAAGAACCAAATGATAATTCTGGAATTGAAGAATTGCAATAATTTAAATAAATATTTCACTGAAGAATCTCAATAGCAGATTGAAAATGGCAGAAAAAGAAGTAGAAATGATATCATCTAATAAACAGAGAGAATAAAGGTTGAAGAAAAAAGAAAAGAGCCTCAGAGACATACCGGAAAAGATCAGGTACAACAATATAAGTATAATTGGAGTTCCCAAAGAAGATGAGAAGGAGAAAGGGACTGAAATAGTATTTGAAAAAATAATGACTGAAAACTTATAAAATTTGATGAAAAACATTAATCTACAGATCCAAGAATCTAAACCAATTCCAAACAGAATGACCACAAAGAGATCAACACCAAGAGACATCATAGACTTGATAACCAAAGGCAAAGAAAATATCTTGAGAGGAGTAATAGAAAAACAAGTCATCATGTATAAGGAGTATCTATATGGTTAATGACTACCATCTCATCAGAAACATTGTCAGAATGTAATGAAATAATGTTACAGTATTCAAGGGGCTGAGAAAAAATTCATCCAAGAATTCTGTATCTAGCAAACTTATCCTTCAGAAATGAAGCTGAAATAAAAATATCTGGGGTAAACAAAGAATGAAAGAACTAGGTGTTAGAAAATTTTTTCCAAAAAAATTCTAAAAGAAGTCCTTTAGGCTAAAAGGAAATGCCACTAGATGCTAACTCAAATTCACAGGAAGAATTCTGTTTACCTTTTGTTTCTTCTGAAGAGCCATTCACTGACCTACTCTAAAATGGTTGATGTGGGCTTTTCTGTACTCTTCTCACTGATTAACCTACATCCATCAGTCTATCCTGTATCACTGTCTCAGTGACTAGCTCAGGAACATACAGACAACTTAATCAGGGCCAATGAGTTCAGAGAGAACACTCTGTTTCTAAGAAAGAAACACTTTCTCTTTGTTCTATAAAAGCTAGAAAAGGCTATCTCTCTGACCATCTCTCTTTTTATGAGAGTGTGAGACTTACAGCTGCCACTACAGTTTACAAACCTGAACGATTCTAGGGGAAGGCACCATATGGAAAATTAGTGATAAAACACCACAAAAACAAAGAGGAGTTATGGGGCAAAGTCAAGTCCTTGGTGATATAATTTCAACCACTATGTCAAGCGTCACTTACTTTTGCATTTTTTTAATATACTTTATCTCCAGAGTAGTTTTACGTTCACAACAAAACTGATCAGAAAGTACAGAGAGTTCCTGTATATCTCCTACACACACACAGCCTCTTCCACTAACATCCCACACACCAGAGTGGTACATTTGTCACAACTGATAATGAATCTACATTGACTCATCATTATTACTCAAAATTTATATTAAAGTTCACTCGGTATTGTACGTTTTGTGAGTTTGGACAAATGTGTAATGGCATATATCCACCATTATAGTATCATGTAGAATAGTACGGCTGTCCTAAAAATCCTCTGTTCGTTGCCTATTCATTCCTCCCTCTCCAAGCCCAACCTCTGGCAATCACTGATCTTTTTTTACTGTCTCTATAGTTTTGCCTTTTCCAGAATGTCATATAGTTGAAATCATACAGTAAGCAGCCTTTTCATATTGGCTTCTTAAATCTAGTAATATGCATTTAAGTTTCCCTCATGTCTTTTCATGGCTTGACAGCTCATTTCATTTTAGCAATGAATGACATTTTATTGTCTGCATATTCTACTGTTTATCCATTCACCTACCAAAGGACATCATGGTTGCTTCCAAGGTTGGACAATTATGAGTAAAGCTGCTGTAAACATCTGGGTGCAGGGTTTTGTGTAGCCATACATTTTCAATTTATTTGAGTAAATACCAAGGAGCACAGTTGCTGGATCATATGCTTTAAGAGTATGTTTTGTTTTGTAAGAAACTGCCTAACTGTCTTCCAAAGTGGCTGTACCATTTTGCAGTCCCACCAACAATGAATGACAGTACCTGTTGCTCCACAACCTCACCAGCATTTGTTGTTATGAGTGTTTTGGATTTTGGCCATTCTAATAGGTCTGTAGTGGTATCTTATTGTTTTTTTAATTCTCTGATGGCATATGATATGGAACATCTTTTTATATGGTTACTTGGCATGTGTATATCTTCTTTGTTAAAGTGTCTGTTTACTTCTTTTGCCCATTTTGAAATTGGGTTTGTATTTTTTTATTGTTGAGTTTTAAGACTTCTTTGTTTATTTTGGATAACAGTTCTTTATTAAATACATATTTGCAGATAGTTTCTCCCAGTCTGTGCCTTGTCTTCTCATTCTCTTGACCTCTGCACTTTTAAATTATATGATCAAATATATCCCCCTCAATTTATGATTATGACATTTAAAGAGTCCAACTAATAGAATATTTTTCAAAAAAATAATTGCATGGTGGCATAACCATACAGAAAAGAGAATTTTTTCAAATTACTGTGAAACAATGCATTTTGACTATATATCTCTAGTGAGATATAGGCTAAGTATATAAACGAGAGAGAGGACTCTTAAGCCACATTCAGTAGGATTGTTAGTTGCAGTAATATAAGTATTTTTATTTTGAATCTAATTTTTGTATATGTAAAGAAATTAGTCAACATGTTAATATTATTAGGACTAAAATTTTAATGTAGGAAAAAAGAGATACAAACATAAAATCAGCCAGGTCAAGTAAAACTCTGTAATCTTGAATTTGAATTTGTATATAAGTATGAACTTATAGTTCATATTTTTTTTTCAGAAAAATAAGTATTCCCTAGTTCAAGAGCAAGAATCATTAGCAGCCCAGTGACAATGAGCAACCATTTGTGGTTGCTAAATACAATTTACCACTAGAGGAACCAGGACTCCATGGAGAAATGACTTATTCTAGGTCTAGAGTAAGATATGGATGTACAAGATGATTCTACAACATCTTTTCCAAGGGATTTGTCAAAGACTAATGTGGTCATGTGAAAAGGATACATGAGTCAATCTGAAGAAGCTCTCATTGCCATATGAGAAGACAATCTGAGCATCAAAAAGAGACTATAATTTCTTACAACAAAACATAACTCATGAACTCAAAGTAATATTCTAAAAATTTTAAAAATTGATTAGTCACCATTGAAGGTTGTTGGGACAACAGTCATTTTCCTTGAAAATTAAAAGTAAATGGAAATAATAATCTTTATATGAATAAAAAAGGCAAGGCATTTTTTTCAGAAGCCAGTCCACATATAGTTAAGAATAGTTCAGAAAAATTAAGGGTCTTTAAGCTTCACTGAAGATTGCCCAGTCAGCATAAGGTGGATATTTAAGCCTTGAAAAAAAAATTTCAAAATGTGGTCTACATTAAAATTCAGTGTTGAAAGGAGAGGGTGTCTAATGTATTTAATAGAAAATAGATTTTACTGAATCTAAGAACATTAATGCTTATTTATTTTTCATTCCTGATATTGGTTATTATACCTTCTCTCGATTTCTTTTCAGTCTTGCCAAGGATTTGATGTCATTTTATTAGTCTTTTCAAAGAACCAGTGTTTTCTTTGTTCCACTCAATTTGTCTGTTATTTCATTAAAGTCTGTGCTCATTTTTTATTAGTTTTTCATTTTTTTTTTTTTTTTTTTTTGTGGTATGCGGGCCTCTCACTGTTGTGGCCTCTCCCTTTGCGGAGCACAGGCTCCGGACGCACAGGCCCAGCGGCCATGGCTTACGGGCCCAGCTGCTCTGTGGCACGTGGGATCTTCCCAGACCGGGGCATGAACCCATGTCCCCTGCATCGGCAGGTGGACTCTCAACCACTGCGCCACCAGTGAAGCCCATTCTTCTTTTTTAAATTTAATTTTATGTTCCTTTTGTAACTTTTGATATGAGTGCGTGGATAATTTATTTTTATTTTTTCAGTATTTTTCTAATGTGTACTTTGAAGTCTGTGTATCCCCTTCAAAGCATGGCTTTAGCTGCATCCCACAAAGTTTGATATATAGTTTTTCAATTATAATTAAGTTCAGAGCATTAACAAATATTATCTAATCTTGTTAAATAGTTCTCTGACTTACTGATTATTTAAAGAGATATAATTTTTAAAAACTGAGTATTTTTAATTACCTTTTTTGATTTATAGTTTAATTCCATTGTGGTCAAAAATCCTATTCTTTATGATTTTCATCCTTAAAAATTGTTAAAATTCACATCATAGACCAACATATTGTCCGTTTTGGTAAGTGTTCCATGTGTACTTGAAAAGAATAAATGTTACTCAGTTTTTAGGTGTCATATTTCACATATGTCAGTTAGCTAAATTTGTTTGTCATATTTGCTCTGTTCTAGACACTTTTTGTTGTTGTTGGTTTGTTACTGTCATTCACTGAGAGATGGGTGTGAGAATTTCTCACTGCATGATTGGGAATTTGTTTTATTTCTCCTTTTACTTCAGTCAAGTTTTTATCTCTTTTGAGGGATTACTATTAAATGCACTTGAACTGAGTATGTATTCTGATGTTCCTGGTTGGAGTGTTCTACAAATGTCAATCAGTTCAAACTCATTTAAGTCTTCTATATCCTTACTGATTTTTGGTCTCCTTGTTTTGTCATATAATGAGTAGTGAAATCTCTGATTACAAAAGGTACATTTTCTCTTTTCCCTCTATTTAGCAGTTTTTGCTTCATGCATTTTTTAAAAATATATATTTTTTTATTTTATTTTTGGTTGCATTGGGTCTTCGTTGCTATGTGCAGGCCTTCTCTAGTTGGGTTGAGCAGGGGCTACTCTTTGTTGTGGTGCGCGGGCCTCCCTTTGCAGTGCATGGGCCTCCCATTGCGGTGGTGGCTTCTTTGTTGCAGAGCATGGGCACTAGGCCCGTGGGCTTCAGTAATTGTGGCACGCGGGCTCAGTGGCTCGTGGGCTCTAGAGCACAGGCTCAGTAGCTGTGGCGCATGGGCTTAGCTGCTCTGCAGCATGTGGCATCTTCTCGGACCAGGGTTTGAACCTGTGTCCCCTGCATCGGCAGGCGGACTCTCAACCACTGTACTACCAAGGAAGTCCATACTTCATGCATTTTGAAACTTAGGATCATTATGGCCTCCAGATGAACTAGCCCCTTTTATCATATGAAAGGATCGTTTTTATTCTTGGTAAAATTCTTTTGTCTGAAATCTACTTTGTCTGAAATTAATACAGCTAATCAGCTTTCTTTTAGCTAGTGTTGTCTTGGTATATCTTCTTTTATCCTTTTACTTAGAGCCTATTTGTGTTTTTATATTTAAAGTGTGTTTTCTGTAGGTAGTAAATAGTTGGGTCTTGCTCTTTTCTCCAGTCTCTCTCTGACTTTTAATTGGGAGTGTTTAAAGAAGATGTGGTACATATATACAATGGAATATTACTCAGCCATAAAAAGGAATGAAATGGGGTCACTTGTAGAGATGTGCCTGGACCTAGAGACTGTCATACATAGTGAAGTAAGTCAGAAAGAGAAAAACAAATATCATATATTAATGCATATATGTGGAATCTAGAAAAATGGTACAGATGAACCAGTTTGCAAGGCAGAAATAAAGACACAGATGTAATTGGGAGTGTTTAAGTCATTTCTTTTCCATGTGATTACTGATATGGTCAGATTTAAGTCTATTATCTGGCTATTAGTTTTCCGCGGCATGTGGGATCCTCCCAGACCGGGGCGCGAACCCGGTTCCCCTGCATCGTCAGGCGGACGCGCAACCGCTGCGCCACCAGGGAAGCCCCTGTGCTTTCTTTTGAATTAAGTATTTTCTACAATTTTTACTACCCCCTCCTTTATGACTTATTAGTTACAAATTTCGTTTTGTTATTTTAGTGGTCTTAGGGTTAGAGTAGTTATGTTTAAATTATCAGAGTCTACTTTCAATTGATATTATAACATTTCACATATAGAATAAGAATCGCCTAGCCTTTATGTTTTTATTTCCATATACTGTGCATTTAATATTATAAACCACACTACATTGATGTTATTTTTAAAGAGACAATTATATTTTCAAAGAGATTTATATAATAATAAAGCATTTCTTACATATTTGTCCATGTCATTACCATTTCTAATACTCTTTCTTCCTTTTTATAGATTCACACCTTCATTTAGTATCACTTTTTTCTACCTGAAGGATTTACTTTAATATCTTTTGTACTGTGGGCTGCTGGAGATTAAATATTTTAGATTTCATATGTCTAAAAAAGTCCTAATTTGCCTTCATTTTAAAAAAATATTTCACACTTTGTATAGAATTCTGGGGTGACATTTTTTCAATAGTTTAAGTGTTGTTCCGCTATATCCTTCTTTTACATTTTGTTTCCCAATGGAAAAGCTGCTCTCAATCTTATCTGTATTCTTCTTCCTATAAATATCTTTTTCTCCAGTGTCTTTAGGATATTTTCCTGCATTCCTGATTTTGAGCAATTTGAGTACGATGTTCCTTGGCACTGTTTCCTTTATGCTTCTTTTGCTTGAGGTTCCTTTTATTCTTGGACCTTTGCTTCATAGTTTTTATGAAATTTGAATAATTTTCCAGCTTTGTTTTTTAAAAGTAGGCCACTTAAAGTCGTACTACAGGTCAATGATGCTCTTTGCATTTTTTAAGTTCTTTTCTCCTCTCTGTGTTTTGTTTTGGATTGTCCATTGCTATGACAAATTCAATTCAAATTTAGTAATATCTTCTTCTGTAATGTCTCACCTGCCATTAATTCTATCTACTGTATTTTTTTTTAATCACAGCCAGTATAGATTTCATACTGGAATTTTGATTTGAGTATACCTTCCATTTCTGTAATTATCTTTTTGAACATAGCCCGCATATAGTTACAGCTCTTTCAGTATCTTTGACTGCTAATTCTAAAACCTGTGTCACTTATGAATCACTTTCTATTAACTTGCTTTTCTTTTCTTCATTTTCTTGCTTCTTTTCATGCCTGGTAATTTTTCATTGGAAGCCAGATATTGTGAATCTTACCTTGTTATATGCCTGATATTTTGTATTCCTGTGAATCCTCTTGAGCCTTATTCTAGAATGCAGTTAAGTAAACTTGGATATGGTTTGATGCTTGAGTTCTTGCTTTTAATATCAGTTGGACAGCACCATAGCAGTGCTTATTTTAGGGCTAATTTTCGTCTAAATTTTTTTCTATGTCTGGATTCTCCACTTAATGCCACATGAATTATGAGGTTTCCAGTCTGACTGGTGGAAACCAGCTCTATTCCTGACCCTGTGTGAGTGCCAGCTAGGCACTTTTACTTATAAATCCTTGTGAGTGTGTCCTTTTGTTTGTCTTTGGGTAGTTCAACCAGCATGTCCTAATCAGTAATAATACTCTAAAATGATCCTCTGTAGATCTCCATATATTTTTTTTTCTCTGAATATCTTCCTCCTTTCCAGTAGTCTGCTCTACAAATTCTGTCTGCCTTGGTTTCTCCAAATTCTCCGCTCTATTTTCTTGGCCCAAGGAGTTGCCAGAGAACCCACTCCTTGCACTGTAGTCTGGAAACTCTTTCAAGTCTGTAACCTGGAGAATTATAGGGTTCACCTAAATATTTTCTTGCCTTTAGAGGTAATTTTCCTTCATTGCCTGAAGTCTAGTTTTTTGAAAACTATTGATTTAGCTGTATTTTCCAGAGTTTGGCTGGAACAGGAAAAATTACAAGGAGGGAAAAATTTGGTTCTTGCTATTCCATCTTGGTCAGAAGTGAAAGACCTTACTTATTTAATTCTTAATTTTCTTAATGTATTTTTTAGTTCTGGCAGTTTTACTTAATTCTCTTTTACACTCTTCTGAAATTCTCAACTCATCCCTAATTTATTCAACAAATTAATCATAATTATGTATACATTTGTATCCCATAACTTCAGTATAGATCTCCCATGGGTCTGTTTCCATTTTTTTTCCTCTTAGTTTCCAGTGACCCCTTGTATTGTTCATAGCTGGGCTGTGTTTTAGTGAATGGTACATATTATACATGAAAAAATTGAAGATATAATTGTAATGATATTATCTTCCTCCAGAGGCAGTTTAGCTTTGCTTCTAACAGACCATAGACTAGATCTCTTTAATACAATCAAAAGTTGGACTTGTATTAAGGTGAGTGTCAATCCTTTATTCCTAGGTGTAGCCCTTTGGGGCCTCAACTAGGCATCTTTTTAAACCAGGGTCCCTCCTCTAGAACATATGTTAAATTAAATTTTTTTTCACATCAACAAGGTAAATCTTCATAAACTTTGTGCAGCTTTTCAGCTATGTTTGAATCAGTACATGCTTTGAAAGAAAGAGCAACACCAATATTGAGCTCTCCTTTCCCGATTTCCCTTCTCTCTGGGATTAAGTTCTCACTGCCTTGGTAGCTTTTGGATGACTTCAAACAGATTTTTTTCTGTCAAGTTTTCAAGTGGTTTTCAGCTCAAATGCTGATCTGAAACAAACTAGTCTACCGAAGCTGGAAGCAGAAACTCCACAATAATGTATTTTAAAATAACTGGAAAGGAGAAAATATAGATACTGACTTAATGCCTTCTTGGTTAAGATATTTTAAATCTAATAGGTATCTGTTAGCAAAGAGTTAAAATATGTAAGGAAATCATAAACAACTTTTCTCCATTTATTTATTAAAATATTCATTGAGTTCTTACTACTAACCAGAATAATCACATTACATTAAGAATTTAAAAAATATAAAGGCAAGTTTATACTTTTAAAAATGTCTTTTTACCCTCAGAAGGGAGTTTGAAATAGGTAAAGCAAGAATTTTATAGATTTGAAATTTGTGACAATTGTTTTACAGAATTACAGGATTCTTAATTATAAATAGAAGCAGTAAAGGAAATGTTCAACAAAATACAACTGATTTATTTACTCAAATAATATGCGATATAATTTTTAAAAATTTATTGAATGCTTACTTTTGCAAGTTACTCTGCTAAGCACTTGTGAGAGGGAACATTAATACAGTCTCCACCAATATTTATTATTAATCTGGATAGAATCATTTTCACCCTTGCATGTATGTCACAGGATATATTTTACCCTTGTTACTGAAAAATTCAATTGTAGAGAGACAGATGTGGTAGAGTCTTTTGATGCCATGAGCATGTAAAAAATGGTTCGTTATGATGTTTAATATGGAGAAATGGTGATAAAAACCTGGTCTTTCAATGACTTATCATCACCAACATAATATATTCAAATTATGTTGTGTGTGCCTTTGCTTATCTGAACAAGTCCAACTGTTCATCACTCATCATTGGGCTACTTACTCTTCAACATGAAATATTTGCTTATGCTTATTTCTCAGCATGGTGAAGTCTTTTCTACCTCATTTAAAATGGAAAACTCGTACACAAACTTCAAAGTTTAGTTATTATACTACATATCTGAAACATTCTATGGAAGCTTTAGCTAGGCTTAAATTCTTACTTTCATAACAATACTTTTTGTGTATAGTCTGATCTTGTGTGTGTGTGTGTGTGTGTGTGTGTGTGTGTGCGTGCGCGTGTATTTGTTTTGAGAGATGTATTGGAAAGTTGCATATGAAAAACTCAACTCAAACCTATTTCTGAAAAAGTGTGATGGGTAATTTTTAACAAGTTGACACAACCATGAGTCCATATATTAAGCCAAGTCCATAATTCATTCTGATTACAAATTTTAAAATTATGCACACTTGATAAATTTTTAATTTGGGCTTGATTCACTCTATTTTAAAGCTTTTATATAAAGTAAGTCTTTATTAATATTTTACATCATAATCGTTCAATTTGCACTATTCGGATTTGCATAAAATCCAAATACAGTGCACTATTGTTATGGCACTTGTTTTATTATATTGTATCCATCTAACCAGTAGAATGTGTAATCCTCAAAGATGGAAAGATATTTTTTCATCTAAATATCAGCAAAGCTGGAAATTGCATAAGTGTTCAGTAATTGTTGGATGAGTTGAAAGACAAGAATAGGCAGACCCACTAACCAATATAATTATTTGAAGTTGAACTATCTTCTCCATAAAAGGAAAAAAATAAAAGAATGAAGGGAAAGAATGAAGCAAGGAGGAAGGAAGGAAGGAAGGGAAGGAAAGGAAATGAAGGAAACTTATAATCCAGGAATGCATAGCAAAACAAAAAGTATGTGTGCTTGTATGCATGTGTGTGTGGTTTGTATGTTTGCCATTGTGTGGCTTTTCACACTGACAGAAAATATTAATATTGGCTGATTATTGATCAAAGTCACTCAGTGATTTTTTAGTTCTATTTCCTTTTAATGTAATTTTGTATTTATTAATAAACAGTATGGTTTCACTCACCTCAAGCACTGTAAACTATCCCATTTGATTTTACATATTAAAAGTGTTTTTAAAGCAGTTATGATGCAGACTCTACTACAGCTCGTCCATTTATTATTAACAATTCTGGATTTTAACAATTTACTTGAAAATGAAGATAACAGCAAAACAGTATATCTACTAGAATTATTCTATAATCTCCATTAAAAATACTTTAACAATTGAGGATGTAGAAATGGGTTTAGAAAGAATTATAAAAACAATGTATTTTCTTAATTTTCATTTTTACATTTATCTGCTAAAAGTAAAAAAATAAATTTTACTATTTTGACACTGCATAAATGTGACTACTTAGATACTGTGCATGATTTCTTTCTTATATTTTGTTATCTATGTTATCAGATCAAATATATAAAACATTTTAAAATGCTGTAGGTGCTCATTATTGAATGAAATTATTATCTGAAATGGTGAACATGTTTATTAGTTGCCCTGGGGCCACATTTCAGTAGAAAATCTCATAAAATAATAGGTAAAAGTCATCCCAAGAAGAGCTGAATTTTTTTTCTTTCTGGATTAGCATTTGAAATAGCTACTTGAGATATGCATGTATATATCTATTGATCTATGCACACACACATTTGTGTTCTGAAACTTACTTGTATGTACCTATTGAATACATATAGCTGCTTCCTTTTTATTAGAATTGCTGATTAATTTTGCTGGCATAATCATAGACCTCACAGGGCAACATTCTTACCCCTAAATTTTGTGACAGATACCAGACCTGTATACTAATAACAGCATTGCTGTTTTCTTGGAAAATCTAGGGAACTAAAGATGATAGTAAATTTCCCCATAAGTGACTCTGCCTTCCCATGGTATAAACTTGGGATGTTTTTCTTTTACTTGGGCGAAAAATTTATGTCAGCTTTAGGATGGGAGGGAAGATGTACATGGTAGATTTTTCTTTTTTTCTGAGTGGCAAAATACAAGTCTTCAAATTAAAATAAAGCACATATGTTGATATTAAAAAGGCTTTGTAATTAACCTCATGCTATGAGGAGAAATTTGCTTATGTAAATTACAGGCACAGAGAAATTTATGGAATTAGAACTGGTCTTGGTTGGAAGTTGGCAAAAAGAAACTTGACAGTGGAGTTTTGCCCAGAATTTTGTTATATGTTTTCCAGCTAATAGAAAAAGAGAGAATGAAGACAAAAAGAAAAAAGGAAAAGGAATTTGATATTGGGACATTTATAATTCAGCTATTTTTAACCTTCTTTCTTTTCTTCTTTCCATGCTCTCTTACCCATGGACAAATGCCATATGCCATTAAAGCAACTGGCTTTTCAAACTGGACACTATCCAAAACCCAGTGTGTAAAGATGAAAAATAAATAAATACTGGCGCCAAGATATTACGCATCTTATCTTTGGAGAGTTGTTGATTCAGAGGTACCATATGCGATGGCTGTCTATGGTTAGCATGGTCATAATCATTATTAGGCATATTGAACCTCCAACACTAATTCCAGTGTCATGAATTCAAGTTTAAAAGCAACTCTTCTGCAGTCAGGTTCTGGCAAAACTTCAAAGCTAACATTCAAAGTCAGAAAGCTTAAAACCGTGCAAGCTTATTTAGATTCCTTAAATGGTCTGGTTTATGAGATTTCTGGGCATTTGAAGCTTTGTAAGCCATTGCAGAGTGAAAAAAGTTAATCTGTGCAGCTACGTTTTCAATAACGTGACATTAGATTCATTTCAAAGGCTTTTCTTCTTGGGTACCAAACCACACGCAGGATTTCTTCATGGTGTAGAATACAGGCTCTTCCTTATTTATTTATTTATTTGTAATGAAGGGATTGCTTCTCATGCTGAGGATTATATAGTCAGACTCTAAAGATATCTGTGTTTTTTGATACATCAAAAGAGCAAAAACGGGCTGTTGTCTAAAAAAAAAAAAACATATATATATTTGAACTAAGAGGGAAACTGCATTTTTTAGGCAGGAAGCTCCTAAAAATATAGGTGAACTTTTCAATAAAACTGACATTTGTGACTGTAAGGGCTACATCAACATGACATTTGAAACACAAAATTCTGAATGCACATTCTGTCTGGCTCTCTGTCTTTGCTCTCTCATTTCAATATTTTTAGAAAGCATCTATTCTCTTAAGATGTATGAATTGAATATTTTTATATCATTGACTAAGCTTCTTTCTATGTAATTCTTTCAAAACACATTTTTAAATTATAGGCAACTTAAGAGTTAATAGCAAAAAACAAAATAGGACCCTGAGTAGCCAAGAAATGGTAAATAAATGTTTAAGAAAACAAAAATTTTATTTCTGTTTTGTTATATAAGAAGAAATTTTCCCATTAACAAGTCTTATTAAAGTGTTTTACTCTGAGTATTTTTCTCCATAAGATAAGGAGAATTTCCCGTCAAAATGTATAATTAATACTTACTCAAATCTGTATATTGACCTGATGTGCTCAAAGCTATAGTCCCTGCATTTGGGAATATTTTTTACTTGAAATATTGGCATTGGGAATTTCAAAAATGGTTATAAGTAGGCATATAGCCTGCCTGGATTTTTTTTTTTCTTTGTCTTTTTAATGACAAGCTATATCTCACCAACTTGATTACAAGGGTCTGGATCACAGCGATTTAATCTTAAAACATACTTTCATCTCTCTGGGTACCTCTCACAGTATTCTCCACAAAGTAGATTAGTTTAAGCCAGTTTTGGATGAACAGATATATGAAATACTGAATTATTGAATTTTGATAATTATTTGGAGTTTCACATTTTTTACTCCAAACAAATTGAAAATTAAGTTAATCATGCATTTATTTTAAAAATCAGTTATTTTTTTCTGAAGCAAATTATGTTCTCTCTATATTATTATTTTCTAGATTTTCAGTCATATCATTAAATCGTATATATATATATATATATTCAACAGTTAAATTAGCCAAATTGAAAATAATATATCCAAAAAGTTCATTAACTAAGAAAACTTTGCAAATCCATTATGATATAGTATGTAGTCATTAAAACAGTAATCATTATTATTATTATTATTATTTTTTTTTTTTTTTGCGGTACACAGGCCTCTCACTGTTGTGGCCTCTCCCGTAGCGGAGCACAGCCTCCGGACGCGCAGGCTCAGCGGCCATGGCTCACGGGCCTAGCCGCTCCGCGGCATGCAGGATCTTCCCAGACCGGGGCACGAACCCCTGTCTCCTGCATCAGCAGGCGGACTCTCAACCACTGCGCCACCAGGGAAGCCCAGTAATCATTATTTTTAATGTCCTTTGTCACCTCATCTTCATCTCTGCCCCCTCCACCATCTCAAGAGAGAAACCAGAAGTTCATGTCCCATAATCCCTTTCCAGAACTGTTCCAGTTTAGATTCTGAAGGCAAAGAGGAGAGTCCTTGTTTTCTAGAGGCAGTTGTACACAAGAATCCTGTAGCTTTGGACGTCCCACTTGAGGATCACCCACTTCAGTGCTGAGGCACCTAGGGTTTCTGGCAGCAATCAGGTGCCTCTAGAATGTTTCTTCAGAAACACTCTCTTTGATATTGAGATATGGTTGCAATCGTTGGTGGCAAGTTTTTTGCAGTGTTTTCACTTCCATATTGACTTAGTATGGCCTTTCTAGTCTTCTCTCATTGAGCAGCACTTAAGCCTGTAATTTCCTATATTATATCTCTTTGTACTCCAGTTTCCTAGAGTGTCTCCTGTTTTCCTGACTGCACCTTGAAGTTTCATCTAGTTACCTCATACATTTATATCTATTGATATGGCAAGATGTTCACCATATATTATAAAGTGGAAAAGTTAAGCAAGATATAAAATAGTATGCATAAAGTGGTACTGTTGTCTTCTTCCCTTTATTTGTATTTTTAATTGTAAGCATTGACAATATCCAAAAATTTATGGATGTCATAGAGTACATTGTTCACAGTGCTATTTTTTCTTTTTTTTCTAAGTTTTTAACAATTAACATGGAGTACATGTCCAATAAAAATAAAGAACGAACATTCAAATGTACTAATACATAGTTTAGTATAAATATACATATGATTATTTTAATTTGTAGAAGTGAACTGGAAAATGTGCTAAAGTACAATATTCAACCTCCATTAGTCTGGGAGTAATAAATGCCCACTGAGGCAAATCCTTGTGGTACTGTCAATTTACTTTGTGCTTCCTGGACATAAATCCTTTCTCTGGCAGATGACTGATAGATTAAAAAATATATCGTAATTCAAGTGAGGTGATCCACAAACACATGGATATTTTTAAAATGCTAATACAAAACAAATGTTACCCACAAATGACTGTCCTGAACTACAGATTTTCTTAGAAATACTCAAAATGTTTTGAGTTTTCTTGTTGTTTCACCTTACAAAGTTGAAAACAAGTATCTTATGATTAATTTGTTGTAGAATATAAGCAAGATCATATATAAAGGCTTTTGTTTCTTTGGCCTTTTTCCTTGTTTATAAATTGTTAAAAATAAATTTCGTTTTTTTTATTAATTTACTTGGTACATTAGATAATAATCTTATACTCTTTGGGTCCCTTTTTAAATATATAAGACCCTAAACCAAGAATGTGTAAGGATTTATAGGGTTTAGACTGGTGCCAGATTAAAAACAAAAATATCCTTCATTATATAGTTAAAAACTAAGTTAAACTTTTATTTTGATTATAATCTGATAGATATCTCTGAAAATATTTGTAAAAGTTAATTTCTTACAGAATCAAATTAAATCAGGGTGCAAGTATAGTATATATCTTTTTTGGTAAAACATCATAAAATATCTTGACTAAATCACTTGCAATGAAAACAGATATTTTACATTTAATGCCTACAATTTTTTTTCCCATTTTCAGAAAGCGTTTTCATAAGTCTTATTATATACCCACTTCACAGACTAATTTCACAAGTTTTCTCAAAATGCTGGGCAAACTCAGCAAAATGAAATGAGCAGTATTTGTGTTCTAAAGCAAATGAATTCCCACTGTATTCTTGAAGAGTAAAAAAGGCTATTGTAAGTGAGGTGCTATTTGCAAATACCTAGGAGATAAGACAGGAAAGACAGACTCTGTCTGTTGTGACAGAAGGGACCTGACATTTTAGCAAGAAAGTACTTTAAATATCAAAGGTGAGTGTAGGAGTTAGCTGAAAAGCAACATAAACGTGTTTAATGCCAGAAACATAGTTGAAATACTTGGATAGTTCTTCCTATTTAGGAGAAACAGAGCTGAAGTGGAAACCTGACATGGTCCATTAGTAGAAACAGATCTGGGAGCTAAGTTAATTGTGTCTATGTTTGTATACATTGATATTTTGATGATACAACTGAATACTAAAATGAAAATTAATATAGAATTAAAATATAAGAACTAAAGTTAGTTAAATCAGTAAAAATAAATTATGAATATAACCTCAAATAGGTATGACTTGCCCAATGAAAAGAAAAATAATCTTTAGATGTCAAGTATCATCATTTTAACCAACTTTATTGTAATAATGCAATGTACTTAAAACATAGATATTAAAACAACTCAAAGATAATCATGCCAACATATTTTAAGAAAGCTTTTATTGGTTTAAATGAAATAGTAAGTAGATTTATTTAATAATGTCATTGGAACTGCCTACTAATGATTTAGCACTATTCTCTGACACACCATACATTCCATACTCTCATCCTGATGCCTTCACCATGCACCAGTAAATTCATAGGTGTAGGCAGCATCAAATGAATGCTCTATTAGGTTAACATCACTAAAGCTAAGTGATTTTATTTTACATAGTGAAAACTAGAACACTGCTCACACAACTGCTGACATGTAAACAGTTTACATAAGTTACTAACTTGAAATGTCTATTCAGATAAGCAAGGGCAGTATCTCCATGTTTCAACTGTTTGACACAATGATGGATTATTTATTTACTGAACAGTACTGGTGGCCGGAAAATCTGATTTCCATGCATGAAATCCATGAAACCTCAGCCACTGAACAGTTTCTTTTACATGTGGCAAAGGTCATCTATCAAGGGATTTTCTCAGGTTTTGTGTGATTGGTCATGCCTCATTTCCTTCAAGAAAATATGATTTCCCTGAAGTCTCTGCATTTTAAAAGACTCACAAAAGGCCCAGAAAGTTATTTTCTCTCTGTTTGTGATAAGCACAGAATATAGAGGCTAACCTACAGGGAACGACAAGCAACTGTTTGTAGCTAGAAACCATATTTAATCCTATCATTAGGAAAGCCTTAGCACTCACCAGGTGTAAAAGGGCTGCAAAATTAGACACTTAACCTTGTCATTTAACCTTGCAGAGTTTAATCTGCATTCAAAATTTAATAAAAATATCACATAGATCTATTCTTATATATTAGAAAGGATTTGTTTCAGATAATATATTTCAAATTTAGAGTCATTTGGTGAAGGACTGTGTGAAGATTTGGCTACGTTTAAAAGAAGTCACCATTTCCAATTTTTGACCTGAAAAATCAATGAGAAAGAACAGTAAGAAGTTACATTTTAATGAAAAGTTTTAAGAACAATAAATATGAAACATAGTGAAAATCAAGAGCAATTTAAAGAGCACTGTTTGCCTGAAAAGAGATTATGACATGTAATTCTTGGAGATTAAAGAGAAAAAACCCTTGTATCCTAACTTAACTATGTTTATGAAATATTCTTTGAGTCACAGTTAAGAAATATATTAGAGTATCCATCAAATCGTACCATACCTGGATTTCTTTTCTATTTTTATCTCTCTTATGTAGTAAAACACTCATTTGTCTGCCCAAGACTGTTCAAAGTTAGATTTGGAGAACAATGAATAGGAGGTTGGAAAAATCATACCATGCATATATAGAATGCTTTAGCTTTCTCATGAGAAGCGTGTGTGTGTGTGTGTGTGTGTGTGTGTGTGTGTGTGTGTGTGTGTGTGTATGCATGCATGCATGCATGTCTACTATTTAAATATGTTTAACTTGTACTGAGATCTTCTTAGGAGTAAAGAGTGTAACCATAAGGGACAACCATCACAGTTAAAGTGGTATTTAGAAAAAATGGTACAAAAAATAACATTTCCTGAGGGAGTTGCAAAAGAAAGGTAGAGACTTTCACAAGCAGATAAAGCAGTATTTTAAACACTGACATTTGGATATGAACAAAATGGGTTAATATTTCTTCTTGCTTTTTCTTTACAACCAATATATGTAGGATTTGGGGGAAATCACCCCTAATTTGTTGTTTTAGTTATGGATCTTCCTTGATCATGAGCAACTTTGATATACCAAAGTTATTAAATAATATAAATGAAATATATTTACACACACATACACTTATATACATATACTATCTTTGGTTAAGTTAGTATATATGTATATTTATGTGTGTGTGTGTGTAGTTGTGTGTATGTGCACACATCATTGAGACAAGTATCAACTCAACTTCAATAGAAACACAATTTCTCAATGACTAATTTTGAGTAATTGACCTGTGTTGACAGAATAATAACTATTCAACTGACTCAACATTAGACACGTATTTCCTAACTTGGTCATACTATTAAAATCGATGATAAGAACATTAGGAATTATAATTTTTGATAATAATTTTTGTATAATTAATTGTATAAAATATTTCTGACATCTTTTCTAAGTATTTAAGAAAGGTCATTTCTGAGTCTTTTTACGGTACCTCAGTTTTAATATTGAACTTCTGTCAAAGTGTATTAGTTTCAAAGAGAAGAGAATATTGGAGAATTTGCTACAAATAATTAGGCTATTTCTTTAATCTATTTTAATATTATAGTCTTTTCAACTATAGATTCTTAATGTTTCTTGAATTAGATTAATTTTGACAGCAAATTATTTTTCTACCCAATGCCATGAGTATTTTTAATTATAAACAAGTGTTTTACCATTACCAGTATGAAGTAAAATGTGTTTTACATAGCTATGGGTAATATTCCTCAACTATTAAATATATCTTCTTTTGAAATTATAGAGGGATATATACCCATGGATTTTTCTACTTCATATTTATGTGGTATGGTTGAGACATGTATTTTCTTATAATAAATCACATTAATGTTTAAGCTCTATAGATTTTTAAATAGATATTTTGACATTTAAATGGCATGATTTCATGAGTAGTACTTTAAGGGTTACAGAGATGTTCATGTAAAGAACTAGTTGGCATTTATTTTCTGATAGAATTCTTACTAAAAGTAAATTGACATTCCTTTTGGTGCTTTATTTACTTGATATATTATGTACAAAAGAATATTCCTTATGCAACCAGTCCTTTCTTATGAATTTTAAATAACAAATAATCATTACTTGTTATAAATTTCTGACAGTTTAAGGGTTAAAAAAATCGGTTCCTTTAAAACTAATATCCAAATTACTGTTTAAGAGAAACCTGTTTCATTACTACTCAGTACCACAGAATTGCTTTTTTATTGTTTGAAATAGACTGATTATATTTAATATATTTTACTGATTTATTTTTTAAATTCTGTAATCCATATATTCATGTGAAATAAAATGTAATTTCTTATGGCAAAGTAATGTCAGTTGCTAGACTTGACAATTAAGTGTACACAAATGAGAGCAGTGCTTAGGAATTTCCTGAGTATTTAAGAACAAAACTAGCAGTCTTCCCCTTTATTATTAATAAGTAACAAGAGGCCCACAAATGGGGCTGCTCTCATGGACTCCAATGTGAAGACCTGACAGTGTGTCTAATGGCTGTACACTGCAGCTCCTGGTGCCTTATGCTCCATGTTCTCTAAATGCCTGAGGTGATGGAGAGTCAGTGGATTACAGAGACACTAAACTCCAGGAGAACATTTGCTGCTTTGATGCTACAAATTTCAAATGAAGATGCAGTAAAAAAGTGGCTGATGCATTTCCTAGGACAAAATAGAGAAAAGAAGTAATAAGAATTCCAAAATACCCTAGTATTCAAAAATTTTCCTCTGATGCAAATACGAAGTCCAGGTCACAAGACACTAGTGAAATTCAACTTTCATAATAATTTCTGCTTTATTGAAAAAAAAAACAGAGGTCCCTTGAGACAAGAGATGCAAAGTTGCTATTAAATAAATGTAAAATATGCTAATATAGTGGTTGGAAAGTCAAGTGCATATGAAGCCTGACAGTAGGGATTGCTTTGGTTTCTAATGTTACAGTTTGTGACAAAGATCAGAATTATTTGACACAGTAATTAGTTCCCCTTTTTGTTCAGGTTCAACAAAACAGTCTGTTCCATTACCCAGCACTCACCCCCACCTTCATTTTTCTTTCTTTTCCTCATCTCTTTATTGAGTGTATTTTTCATTCGCATGAGTTCAGTGACAGTTAGAACCCTTTTGTTAAACTGTATGTTTTATTTTTAGATTTATTTTATCTTTCCTTAATTTAAGTAATAATATGATGACTTTTTCTTTCCTTCTTTTTGTTTATTTAATTTTTGGTCATGAGAGCAATGGATCAAAATTTGGGGTTTCAATGAATAAACCTAAAAATGCAGCATTCAAAGACATAGTAATAGTACATGTCTATTAGATTATCAGATATTTCTGTGTTACCCTGAGATAAAGTAATGTTCATATTTAAGCATAATAAATTCTACATGCTATAATGATTAATATGCAAAATAATAGAAATCGTGCTACTTCATAATTATTCAAATCCAATATTAAGTGCTTGAAACATTTAAAATAATATAAATGAATAAACGAAGAAATTGGTTTTGGTAAAAAGACTTGGATAATAGTCAACTGCTTATTAATTTGGAGGACAAATTATAGGTGACTATGGATGAATAAAATGCTTATTTCATAATGTAGAGAACATTTGGTATTTTAAACTTGGAATCTTAAGTAGGTTACTACACTAAGCAGCAGTTCTGGCTGTGCGAGTTTCTATTTTAAGGAGCAAAGAAACATGAAGCTGCATTCTAAGAACTGGGAATAAACTCAGTGAAAATATTTTTAGATTTCAAGATACCAAGTGGTGGTCACACAACCCTGACATCCCATAAAGTCCTGCAGGGTCACAGATTAATCACTTATCTCAACCTCTCACAAGAACTCTAAGTCATTCTCAAAAATCTCGAGATTCAACTCCTTTGGCTTTGGTGAATATTCAACCACTGCCCCACTTCTTCTGTCAGTTTCTTCCTAATAGATTTTCTTCACTCCAGTCAAGTTGAGCCCATTATTTTTTCTCACTAGAAATACCTTTGCTCTTATGCTTCTTTTAAAATATATACAGTGTTTTCAATTTTCTTGCAAGTCTTTTTTTCTTCCAGTGCAGAAGTTAGGCTCTAAGAGAACAGAGGTATTGTCAGCACTCCTCACCACTGAATCCCCAAGACCACAATAGTGCTTGGGACATTTAGATGGTTAATAAGTGTTGTTTAATTGATAACAATATATGAAAGATTATAATCAATCAACAAAAATCATAATGATAGTCTTGATAATACAACAATTTAGTGAATATATACTGCATGCTAGGTTTCTCATTTATTCTTTAATACTCATAATGACTCTCAGAGACAGAAAACACTATCCTCTTTTCACATGTGAAACTAAAGCCCTAAGGTTATTTTGACAGTAATGTTTGAAAGTATCATTTACATGGTCACCTAGAATCTCTCCTCTTATACACTTGATTAAGAGTATCTAATGATGATATTCTGCATTCGCTACTGCCACATCACATCATGGATTGTTAGTGCTCTCTTTACTACTGGAAATAGAGTCATAGTGCTTTTAACTCTATTCAGATTAAAGAACAAATCCCAGAAGCATCAGAACCAATTCAGAAAATTGATCCTTAAGATTGTAGTTGTCTTGAATAACTCTGGGCACCAAAATCTATATTAGGGTTCTTTAAGGGAACTGAAGCAATCCCATATATATAATCCATTATATATCTATATTATCTCTCTCTCTAGAGAGAGAGAGAGTTTAGTTGGGAATTTGCTCACACTATTGTGGAGGTTAGCAAATCCAAATTCTGTAGAGTAAGCTGGCAGGCTGGAGACCAAGTGGAGAGTTCAGGTTTCATCTTGACACCTTGACTCCCAAGGCAGTCTGGAGGCAGAATTTCCTCTTCCTCCAAGGATCTCTGTCTTTTTCTTCTTAAGACATTTAACTGATTGGATGAGGCCCACCACGTTATGGAGTATAATCTGCTTTTCTCAAAATCTATTAATCTAAATGTCAAATGTTAATCTTATCTAATAAATACCTTTACAGTGACATTTAGCCTGGTGTTTGACCAAATATCTGAGTACGGTGGCCTAAGGTGACACATAAGATTAACCATCACTAGGCAGAAAAACTCAGTTGCTCTGGACCTCCAGAAAAACATAGAATGCTTTCAGAATTAACTGCCTGAAGGAATGGGAGGCTGGGGCATTTACTCACTGGCCACTCCCCACCCCACACACACATGTTGGTTGAAGTTTACCCTTAGGGGCACTAGACCCCTTATTCTTCCTGGCTAGAACTAAATGAGTTTCTATGGCTTTGGAGATGCTCCTGGATAAATTTTAAAAGACTCAATTGATTCTGAGCTTGCCGGTAACTGACCTGCAAATAGCTGAGCTGAAATTGGGATGCATCTTTGAGAGTTTCCAAATCCATATCTCTAGCCCTGCCAACTCAACTTCTGCATCTATAATCTTAATAGTCTAATAATCATCTCAGACATAACATACCATGATTAGCAACACGTTTTTTTTTTTTTTAGCTTTCCCACCTGCTGGTCTTCCAGTGTTTTTCTTATTAGTGAGTAGTACCAATGCTTATCACTTTGCACAGCCTGTACAAAGGAAATCATCCTAATTCTGTTCTTTGCTTGTACCAATGTGTTCTCTTGGCTTTACCTTCAATATCTATCCTGAACCTGGGTGCTTTTCCCCACTTCCACTGCTCTCATTGTACTCCAAGTCTTGTCAGTTCTTGCTAACAAACCAAAATAGGCTGCAGAGTGAGCATTCAAAAATGTAAATCATATCTTATCATTCTTATGTTCAAAAGAAGCCAATGTCTTTTCCATCACAATCATTATAAAACCCAAACTCTACATAATTTGGCTCCTCCCTATCCTAGAACTCCCTCTTCTACCTCTTACCATTCCCTGATTTGTACTCCAGTCATATTTCATTCTAGTGACTGCTTAAATGTGATTTTCTCAAGCAAGCATCCCCAAGAGCCTCTTATGTAAAATTGTCCATCCTTTTTTGCCTCTTATCACACTCTGTGCCTTAGTTTGTTTTACTGGTTTCTTAGATTTATCAGTACCTGGCATTATATTATATATTTATTTATGTTTATTTTCTCTCCCTCATTGAAATATAAGCTTCATGAGGGCAAATTTTTGTCTTGCTTATATCTTTATTTTCTATGCCTAAAAAATGAGACTGACACACAATTGCACTAAATTAATAGTTGCTGAGTGAAAGAATTGTTATTGAATTTAGATATGTGCAATAGTGGCTAAGAGGAAAATTTAAATATTACAGCCTATTTATATATGACATATATGTAATACAAAGGGATTCATTTAAAAAAACATACTGGATACTTTTGCGAAAAATGTAAGCAAAGTAATTGGAGTATGTACTTACCTTAACAGGCAACTTATAAAGAAATACGCATGATGTTAAATTTACTAATAATGTTATTCTTAATTTATGTTATTCTTTTAACTACTCAGATTTTTCACCTCAACAATTACATAAGGATAAGAGCTACAATATTATACAAACATGTAGTATGTATTTTTGTTTGTGTCTCTTTTGTAATTTAAAAAAATACAAGGCCTCCTGGCATATATATTTTTTCTCATTTTAAGGTTAAAAAATGTATATAATTCCCCTATTGTTTTGAAAGTTTTTTCCTTAGGAGAATTACTCTTCATTCTCCATATGACTTATTTGTATCCAAGGGTTTGGCATCTTAGACTCTATGAAATTTTGCCTCAATAAGTGTGTGCTTAATACATCTACTTAAATGACAACAGCTAACAATGAAATTTGAGGCAGATTGTGTGCTAGACTAACTATTTTAAAGCATCCTGAAAATACTCATACTGAGAATAAAACAAACTAAAAACAGAAAGCATTTCTCTGGCCTCAACAATATTAAATTACCATTTGAATCCATAGCTTGTTATTGGACACTCTCAAAGGGAAAATAATAACATTTTGAATGTTTACTTGTAGTGCAAAAGAAAAAAATGGATGGCCTTATATTAACCTTGACATTAAGGTATTGAGTCATTATTGTTATGTTGATAATTGGTTCATGATTTTTACTTAATATTTGTTGAATGAATGAATGAATAAATGAGTTGGGAAGAAAAGATCTTCTGCCTATGAGCAATCTGAATATCATCCCTGACCCAAGTTGACTTTCGGTAAAGTAACTTGAGGAGCTAGACAAGTATCTAAAAATTGTTTCAGATGGCAAGTTTCAGACCTTCCCTTAAAGTTTTATAAAATCATCAAAAGCCATTATGATGTTGACTTAATGGTCCATTTTTTTTCTCTATTTTTTACACAAAGTCTTCTTTTTATTTTTTTCTTTATTTTTAATTATATAGATTTAGACAGTTTTGTATGAATTTCTCTTCTACATCCAGTACATGGTAATATTTTCTCATTAAAATTTTTGAAAAGATAATTTTTTCAAAAAGTCAGTTTTTCTTTCATATTGTTTTTGTTTCTTCCTCACTGTCCTCTAATTCATCAACATTTTTCTTACACTTAGGTATCTGAATAAGATATCAATGAGATCAGATGTTGCAAAGAATCATGTTTTCAAATGCCATGTCTCATTTCTGACACATACCAAGTCTGATTTCTGTTATCAATCCAGTTCTTTTAGCCTAACTTGGTTTCAGGTTCTATTTGACCATTAAGTGTTTCAATATTATGTTCTGTTATTTTCCTCCAGGCACAATCATTTTCTCAAATTGAATTTCTTTCTACTTTTTTCAGACCAGGGAGTGAAACTGATAGTTTTGAACACCCTTAGATGCTATCTTTGGCTTCACAGTGTAGCATCATCACCATCCTACATCTGCACAACACCATCCTGCACAAATCTGCCACTCCATATGTTGCATCGTGCAAGGAGATTACAATGGGCTTGAATTTGGATTTCAGTCAGAGATTCCCTGGAGACATTCCACAAGAAAAAATATTGCTCAAGCCAACATTTAAATCCTTGCCTAGAGCTACCCCCTCCTCCAAAGAGAAATATAATGAGAATGAAAGCACAGACCCACAAATTCATTTGCCACATTTTTTTCTTCTTTTGAGGAGTTTGTCCTGTCCTCCTTGTTGTGATTCCTCTCTGTTGGTACTGTCATTTGCCAGATGGGCTTTATTTTTAAATTTAAATACTTTATTTTCTGGCAGTGTTACCCATTGCATCATATTCAATGCCGGCTCTTATTCCTTCAAAATCAAATGCTTGGCACATCCTTAAATTGTTTAAGGATCAGGCACTAGGAACTTAACATAGAGAAAGGGGAAAAACTATACATTTCTATCACTCTAATATTGAGAGTAACAAGCATAGAATGAGTATTAAAGGGAATCTTTGAACATAGCTACTACGAGTTTCTTTCAGTCACAACCAGTGGATAAATACTGCTCACAACATGCCAACAAATAGTAAAATCTAGGAGAATGTGAGCAGAGAACAAAGATACCTCAAAAAACAAAACTGATCTATTCCAGTGCCCATACTTCTTCCTTATCAATATACACACAAGGGGCAGAAACTCGGGGGGGTGAGATCATTGCAGTTTAGAAAGTCATTTACTAATGGCCAAAAAAGTGTTTAACTTGAAAATATAAGCAAAAAAATCTACTGTGTTGAAATACTTTTTTCTGTTTTAAGTATATTTATATATTAATATTTATTAAAAATGAGTAGAATTTATTGCTTAGTGTATATATTTTTTCAACAGTGTTCTTTAAATTGTTTGGAAGACCAGTTAAAGACTAAAACTATGTATAAAGGTACCTTCTGATAACCATGACCAGTTCCTTTATGTGTGCAAATTACTACCGAGTCTTGACTAGAATCCATGTGTGAGCAAACCGGCTTCTCATTATATGCTTCTAGCACTGAAAATCATTTCTTTTTCCAATCTATTCAGGCCAGTGGTCAATAATATAAAGCACACCTCAATTCTGTCTCTCATCTTTATTTACAGTATAGTCATCTGGCAATTTCAATATTTCAGAACATATTTTACAAGGAAAAGAGAATCATTGGCCTCTATGCAGTAACAACATTACTGTAAATCCATACACTAATGTGTGTATACTCCTTAGCAATTACTTTCACCTTAGCCTTCACTCACTCCTCTCCAAAACTCTCTGCCTAGAGATACATTTTTTCCTTTCAAAACTCAAATGTTTCTCTGACTCACAGGCAAAATTATTTGCTCCCCTTCTCTGCTTTGCCATTTCATTTCTATTATACTTCTTCTCTTATGTATTTCTCTTTAATTATGCTAAAGTATAAGAAATAATGAGCAGAGGCAAAATGGATTTATCTTTATATTTGCCAACAAAATTATTTACTTCAGAGTAAAAACTCAATAATAACTAGTTAGTGCAAAAAAAAATGAATTTAAAAATGTCACTGAGTTTTCACTTTGAGATCATTGACCCCTTCCTTTCAGTTGTACTTTAAGGATTTTACAGACAGACCAGAGATAATATAAGTGAAACATTAGAGAAGAGACGGGGACTGGAGAATTATAAATCAAAGATGCAGTGATTATGATGATGGTAATAATAAATAGGCAGTAATCATGAATGTGAGACAGAAGAATTACAAAAAAAAACTGAGTAAAAAATAAGTTATAGGTTATTATGATAGAATACGATCACTGAAGTTAAAAATTACTATCCAGAGTCATCAACAATATTAATATAGAAAAGTGAACAACAAAGGAAGAAAAAGATAGACATTAAACCATTTGATTTTATCACTGCTGTATATAACAATAGGTTGAAGCACTGAAAAAGTCATCAGTCCTTAAACACTTGGTGTTGGAATTTTTTTTTTTTTTTTTTTTTTTTTTTTTTTTTAGCGGTACGCGGGCCTCTCACTGCTGTGGTCTCTCCCGTTGCGGAGCCCAGGCTCCGGACACGCAGGCTCAGAGGCCATGGCTCATGGGCCCAGCCGCTCCGCGGCATGTGGGATCTTCCCGAACCGGGGCACAAACCCGTGTCCCCTGCATCGGCAGGCGGACTCTCAACCACTGCGCCACCAGGGAAGCCCAGCGTGTTGGAATTTTTGAGTTAGAAATCTGATGTAATAAATGTGATATTAGAAAACTAAATTTGTCTTTAAAATGTATAAATCATTTGGAAGAAAGCATTGTATTTTTGCCAAAGACTACTTCTCTAAGTAGGTAGGTCTTTTTAAATTTTTTTAAATGAAATGAAAAAATAGTAAAAGAAATATTGTCCCTGAAATTATTGTGCCCTGACTAAAGAATAGTTAATGTCCTCGTTTAAGTGTTTCCATGATACTTTGTTAGGCTGCTCTGTCCATCTTTGTAGGCACCAGCTCAGGGGGCTCTTTAGATAATTTTCAAAGAATGAGAAACAGAAGTCTGACGGATATGTTTACTAATGGTGCATCTTGAAACAACCTGCTGACCACTGGGGAATTCGTTAAGAATGAAAAAGCAGACTGCTACTATAAACCCAGAAAGCCTCAGGATTGGTAGAACAAGGTAGCAAATGATACTCTTTGGTCTCCACTTGTATCATTCTTCAAGTTTTTCAAAACCAAGAGAAATACTGAAGAGATGAAGATGGTATTGCAATACAACCTGGAGAATATTGACACATCATCTCCTCCCTTTACACGTATTTGTTCCAGAAGAGAAGCCCACATTTAACATACACTCTGCCATGGAACCAAGAAGGTCTACAACTGAAAGAGCACAGCAGAACTTCTTAGCTAAAAATAAATGTTTTGTGAGATTTTAATAATATTTTATAATTTAATGGTATATTGATCCTTAATAGTTTCTCTGGTTCAAAGATCATTCTTATAATAACAAAATGAAAAGAAAAAACTCCTTTTACCATTTGCCCTCGTAACCCCTGGTCGCCATTTTTCTCAACCCTCTAATTATTTTATAGTTAATGAAGAAGGAGTTCTAAAACTTTTGCTTGCGGCTCAAGGTTTGAACTCACACTGCTGATTGTATCACTTAATCTGAAAAGGGGAAAGCTTAATCATGCTCTACAAGCAGTTCTAAAATTATTTAATTGGTGACTGACCAAAATCTTTTTCTTTGAGGAAATGAAAGAAAATTGACTAGCAAGAGAAGGTTAGTGTATATAAAATACATATATTTTAAAATGGAAGAACCACTAAACATTGTTATAAATCTGCAAAAGAATGAGATATTGCTCTGTCTTTTAAAATTAATAATTTAAGTAAACTATATTAGAATCACTATGATTTGCTCTTGAAAATAACTTTTGCAAAGAGGAAGGCATTCAGATTTGTTCCTAAATTAATAATGGGATGAACATCTTTATATACCAGTTATCGCATTATAAGTAAAACAGTAAGGTCACGGTCTACAGTAAATTAACACAAATTTGTAGCAAACCTTGACCTCCCACACCTAACATAGCTACATCTTTAATTAATTAATGCAATTTTCTACAACTAAATATTAATAATGCAGTTTTCTCAAGCAGTGTTTCCTCAATTTTTACACAGCAACATACCCTACAATAAAACCATAAAAGAAAACCTCAGGATGGCATAGAAAGCCCTTTGCTCTTTTGAGTAAAGTGATGGAGAAATGCAACTTCATGGTGTTGATCAGATATAGGATGAGAGGAGTTAAGTATAGCTGACATTCAGTTTTCTCCAGGCTTTTCCCTTATCTTTATAAATAAATTAAGCACTTTCAATTCTCAAAGACTTTTGTGTCAACAATTCATTTACTTAAAGTTTCTTATCAAGTATATTCATAACATATTGTCCTTGGGGGTCAACCAAAAATTTAACCTAGGTTAAATCTGAGTATTTTAAATGATACTGATTTTACTTCACTGAGTAAAGATATGAGAATCATATGAGTCACATCAGGGGATTTAATGCAACATGTATTTTAAAAATTACTTCAATATTTATGATTTTTCCCTAGATATGGTTCTTCTTCTTGCAGAGAATGGGAAGGTAAAGAAAGTAGAAGTTTGTACAGTCCTACTTATTCTCACCACTTCTCTGTGACCTGCTCACCTCCCACCCCACTTCTGGACAGTGCCAGTTATTCCTTTATTAATGAAACCCTCTACATTACCTCTTGGAACATTGTGTGTGTGTGTGTGTTAAGATAGCTTGTATTGTAAAATCTGCATATGCCAACCCTCAGGAAGCCTAAGAGTACCTTGAGTACAAGGCTCAGCTTATTAACATTTCTTTTCTCACAACTAGTATGGTTAAAGGCGTAATGGATAGTAGGAACCCTAGTCGTTTGTTTTTTTTTTTAAATGAATGACTAACATTTTGAATCAATCAAACAACATGATTAATATCTCATCTTTCCCAGATAACACAAACAGTGATTTTAAAATTCCAATTACTTGGAGTGACTCTTTAACCATAGAGTTAAAGATGAGTTTCATATATCACAGCAGAATATTGGAAAAAGTTTTTTCATCAAGTATTAGACTCAGTTTCTCCTAAATCAAATTACCTAGATATCAATCCCTTACTACTTATCTACAGTCTCCACATTTTCCCTAGTAATCAAACAATAAGAGATAGTTGATTATTAGCTAAAGTATAGGATAGAGGAGTAGAGTAGAAGTAGACATTATTCAATTTGATACCATATATATATATACTCCAACAACATGCAAAGGAATCCCATGTTGATACTAAGAAGGACATTTTTACAAAGGTAAATTATGTAATATTTAAAAATTCTCTGCTAACATAGAATGAATCTAAAACCTCTACAAAATGGTCAATAAATATTACACATCTCATCTTTTATTCTAAATTAAACATGAGTAAAGTTATTATAATAGCAGCTATTTAAAATAAAGCAGAAATTAGGTTAAATTCTCTACTTATAGTTTAGAATATGTAACTGGGCTTATTAAAAAGAAAGTGAGAGGGAGAGAAAGAGACAGAGAATAAACGTCTTAACTCCCATTGTTATGTGGCATGGGCAGGATGGTTATAAACCTCTCTGTTGTGTCCATTTCAGATGTGAACAACATCTGTTGGTATATATGATGAGTAGCTGCTGGATGGCTGTGACCTGCTGAGACAGGCCAATGGCATCTTAGTTGTAGTGACTTGGCTCTCTGACTTCCCACTATATTTGCAGATTTGTGGTCATCTTCTGGTAAGTGTAACATTTCAAACCTTTTTGTAGAAAATACATCCCTAGATCAGTCTTTCAGGGATACTCTTATCAAGTTTGTGTCAGCTGAAAAGAGGAGTTCTTAAGGGATTGAGAGAAGTCTACACAGTTTCTTCTCACTTTATCTGTAGGAAAAGAAATGATTATCTGCTTCCATATGAAATATATGATATACTCTAAAAACTTCACTTTAAACCATCACTAATGTTAAGTTCCTCATTTTGAAATGAGAGGATCATTAAAAAAATACAGTAAATTTCAAAAAAAGTCTTAATTGTAGATGATTCATTACCTTCAGTTATCTAACAGGCTGGGTATTGATGTCTCAGTGTGAAAAAGAGAAATATCAGAGATAGATGGATGCTGTCACACACCCTTAGATAAATTCATGGGCCGCAAGAAATGCACCTCTCAGCAGCAGAACTAAGGATTGGGTGTTGTTTGAGAAATATGCAAAGATGTTTTTGTTAGTCTGCTTTTGTCTACCCACCCACACCCCTTCTCTCCTCCTTTCCCACTCATGCACACTTCCTAAAACTATGATCCTACATTGTTAAGGATTAACAATGTTAAGGTCACTCTTCCTTGTTAAAGTCAATGCTCCTGAACAATATTTAGCCCAATTTGAATAAGGTTAATTTAATTAAGAGTTAGCTATTAGATGTGATTTTGTAAGCACAGTTGTATTTTTTTTAAAGAAGTAAAGTCTCTTTAACTGTGGTAAAAAGTAGATGTTGCAATACACATGTAACTTCAAATTATATTACAAAACCTGAAGTTCCCTAAACTTCAGGGTATCACTTCTTTTAATACCTGAACAACACAAAGCCTCCTTTCTACCTATCTGCAGGAAATCCATGCTTCCCTCCTTCCCTGCTTCCTTCTTTCCTTCCTTCCTTCGACATATCTCATTTACTGTTGCTAAAAATCCCCAAAGAATTCTTGTTAACTCAGATGGGTTGCTATATCTCTTTGGGTCAGCTGTTACAATTTCACATGTGCTTTTCCTTGCCACTGCAGCTCTCACTGGTTGACTTTTCTCCAAATAGAACAAAGTAGAACTAACACACTTTCCTGCAATCTTAAAGAAAATGAAAACTTTATAATGTGGTGAAGGAATAGGAATAAAAGATAATACAACTTGAGAGTTCACCAGTATGGCCCATATTTGCCATGTCTCTGACTCCTTGTCTTGTCATGATTGCCAGGGATCTTTTTACTACTCACAGTGCCCTGTACACAGGGCCTTATTCTCCGGCCCACTTTATTCTTATTCAAGGTCCACTGTTGCAGCCAGAGGAGTACTAAAAAATTACTTGCATTAATCTTTATAATGTATTGAACTATATCCCCAACACATATACAGATTTAATTTTTTAAGTTCCTGCAGTTGGATTAAGTCACAGGTAAACTTCTGAGAGTTGTGCACTTACATTAAGTTTGCATACCCTCCCTATCCTCACCCCTACCTGTCAGCCCAGAACTAGGACAAAGGTCAAATTTCCAAATACAAACTCTAAGTTTACAAAGACTTATGACCTCCACATGGTAATTCTGCTGTCAACTAATTTAGATCCTACTCTATTAACAGAAATATCATAATTCTTTCCTTGCATAGTTCAAACCTCCCTCCTACACACAGAAAACAATTTTTAAATGTACATAAAAATGAAAAACAATGCATTGCCCATGTATACTCAACATTTTATTGCCTACATTGTTTTAAGGCATAAAAATACATACCCACATGCACACACACATATATGCTGTATACTGAATGCTGTGATTCCCTTAACTTTTCCCATAATTTGTAATTAAAATGATCATTGTATTTAGACAAAAGGCAAGATGTTCACATCACTTTCTTCAGTAGATGGAAATTCAATTTGTTTGAATTTGCGCTTGAGTGTCTAATTATGCTGTTTTGGGGACTCTGGGGACTTTGTAATTACTTCTTCAAATGAAAATTGATCAAGGTTGAACATCAAAGGAACTAGAGAAAACTTTTTAGATACATGTGATTTCAGAAACTTCAAAAGTATACTCTAGTAGGTGCTATTTTTAGTTAAAATTTAGTGTCCATTTCTTAGTCTTTGGTACTAGACTACGTGAACAGTAATCGACCTAAAATTTGTAGGCTTCTATTAGGAATATTAGCTGATAAATATTTTGTGTAAAATGTAAGTGGAACCCTGAGGCTGGATATAATTTATTTATTAGTTCTACAAGTTTAGTATTTACTTATGTTTTCTTTTCTATTGAATTTTCTTTTTGGTTTGTTTTCCTCTGTGGTTTTTGTTTGTTTGTTTTGTTTAAGACTAGACTGCTACTTGTGTGGGTTGGTATTTAGAGCAATGATACATAAACTTTTTTTTTTTTTTTTTTTTCGGTACGCGGGCCTCTCCCGTTGCGGAGCACAGGCTCCGGACGCACAGGCCCAGCCGCCATGGCTCACAGGCCCAGCCGCTCCGCGGCATGTGGGATCTTCCCGGACCGGGGCGCGAACCCGTGTCCCCTGCATAGGCAGGCGGACTCCCAACCACTGCGCCACCAGGGAAGCCCCCATAAACTTTTATGTACAATTAATGATTGAAATTTTTCAATTCAAAAAATTGAATTTTTAATCAAATAACATTGCAATGCAACTTCTTTGCATTCTGTGTTATAACTGAGCATTAATTTATTTTTTCTTCCTCTGAGTTGACCTGTGGGATATGACTATATCACACTGTCTCCATGGTTTGGAGAGGGTTCCTATCTCACTGTGTCTAAAGATTAAACTGTGAATGTTATTTATCAAAATCAAATGTTTTTTTCATGCATGTATAAAACTATCATCATTAGTAATTATGCATTCATGCCCAAGAACAAACAGAAACATGACTCATAGAATTATATTCAAACTGTGGAAACAAAAAAATAATAATTGAATTAGTCAAATGTGCCATCATAAGCAAGGAACAAGTTGATCATTCAGCAGTGCATTCTCAAGTTGATTTTTTTCCTACTTTTCTGCAATTATATGTCAGATTTGGGTAAAAACCATAATATATCATATTTTTAGCCATACATATCTGTGGAAATGTCATGTAGTCATAAATAAGCATTTCTCTTCTTATTTCTATAAATGTAACATGTAAATTTTGTCAAGACAATGGTATTTGGGAAGCATGAACAACAGGACTTTCACTTTGCTTTGCAAATAGAATCTAACCTGAATTGCTTTAAAATCTTTTAGTTTGTGGGTAAAAATAAATTTAGACTGTCACTAATGCTCTTCTAGAAATAGTCACAGAATGTTTGCTCACTAATTTGTTCAAATAGGTCAGCTGTGACTTGCTACATGACACTTAGGAACCCTACACAGAAGTGCTGTGTCTGACCAAGTTATTCAAGAAATGATATTGTAATCACCCCTGATACTACATGTATAACAATAGCCTTAGGCTGTTCTCCTAACACATCCTGTTAACACTTGTATATTGGTATTACAAGAGATATTGGCACTCTTTTGAAAGAAAAAAAGAATAAAAAAGATCCACAGAATTTTACCCATTAAAATCCCATTATGGAAATTACACAAGTTTTTTGTACCCAGGGCTAGCGCCAGGCAAAATCCTGAAGTTGACACATGTTCTGAGTCCTGTGCAAGGTTTTGCTCTTAATATCTATGGAACCAATTACATGCAAGGTACAAAATGATAAAGGCTTAAGGTGGTACCTCTCCTAATATTCCCAGTATATTTATAAAAGACTCAAAAAACCAAAATCATTGTGATTTTTTGTGTATCTCAGTGAATGGTGTCACTACCCACTCAGTTGCCTGAGACATCAAATGGACATTCTTAATGTGTCTCCTCCTTAACCATGATATGCAATTGTTTATCAAGTCTTGTTGGCTCTCTCCTGAGGATGCCTTACACTCCTCATTCTCTTCTTTACACTTACTGCTAGTGCTTTAGTTCCATTGCTCATAGTATCCCATGGGACTGTTGTAATACCCACCTCTGCCTTATCTTCACCTTTAGTCTTTTTCTATTCCAATCTATCATCTACCATTCCTCAAGAGTTGTCTCTCTAAAGTACAAATATGACTTTATCTTTCCATTTTATTTCAGTCAATAGCTTCTTAAACTTACACAAAATTTCTTTGGTTATCAGGTCCAAGTTTTCCTCTACATAGTCCATTCAGCTCAACAAAACAACTAGGATTATCCAGATATAATGTGCTCTTTTATATTTCACTGTCCGTTGTTTGCTAGTTTGTTTGTTTGTTTTTTATGTTATTTACTCTGCTTGAATTTCCTGTCCCTCCTTTCCTTCTTATCAGTCTGAATTGAAGCAATTCAAATATAAGATCCTCTGTAGACCCTGCATGACGCAGTACTTATTAGTCTTTGGATCACCAGCAGTTGTGTCCCACACATTGAGTGAATGAAGAATGGATGGATTGAAACAAACAGAAGTAGCATTTGAACAGTGCATAGGTAGTGGAAACCTTTATAAACCTCATCTTGGCACTGGCCAAGTGCTGCAACATTACAGTGAGCGGTGTTGCAATTAATGGTGGTACATTAAAAAAAAAATTTTTGCACAGGCCACAAGTAAACATGCTTCTAAATTTCTAAATGGTTGAAAAATGTGCTTTACCTGTGTTTCTATTGAAGATGTTTGTGTTTGTGTTGCATGGGATGACTGAGCAGTTAAGTGAATTGTGAGTTTACTTGTTTTCAAGTTGGGTGGGCTCTGAATGCTGGTACTTTCTGGTACTCATTGTTCCCTTCCCCTTCTCCTGTCAGACAAAAGTATGGCAACATGGGAAAGCCTAACACAAATTAAGGAGGGAGAGACTTGTGAATAAGTGCTCCATAAAATCATTAGGACGGCATAGGGATTGAATGAGAGATTGGTGTATCTGTTAAATCTCCACTATCCCAAATCACAAGTACAAAAACGTCAATATTTATCAAGTAATTTAATCTAGTTTCTTTTTGTTGTTGTTCATTCAGTTCCATGATTCAGTTTCCTTCATTCTGATAAAGTGATTACTTCTTATATTAATCTAGTTCGACAATTAAGATGCATGAATACATTCCATATATTTTCCTTCCACAGTGTTTTGTTTTATACTAAAAAAGATGTCATTTATGTGCTTTTGAAACAAGGAAGCACTGAAATTAATGGCAATTTTCTCTACTGCTATGAGACAGATTCAATTATTCCTCCACTCCTGTACACTTTATTCTCACATGCATTTGGTTACTTATCCTATAATATCAAATATGATTGGGTGCATATATGCCCTTCTCTTTCTTCCGAGATATATCATCTATCTCCCTACCCTGAACTCTGTCAAGCATAAGTAGAGAAACAGTGCCTTACGTTAATAGAGAAAATTTCTATTGTGCAAGACTGGGCAAGACGAAATGTAAAAGGAGAAAAATTGGGGAAGAGGAGGCACTTAGAAAAAGCACTATTTCAGATTACCCGCAGTGCTTTCATTGTGATCTTGCTCTACCTCTGCTTCTGCTAATATCTTTTCAATACATTCTTAATAACTAGCATTATCTTTAAAACTGTTGAAAAAGCACTGCTTTGGAGAAAGTTTTCCAAGGTAGCCACTATTTCACTTGCCCTCTCCCCCTGTCCTCGTGTTCCTCTTTGGACAAGCACATATTGTTAAGTAAGCATTCACTTATTAAGTGACCCTCTTATTGATGAAGGTTACTGCCAGTATAATTGAATGGAGAACGATTCAATTGTTTGCCTAAATCCCAATGGTCTTAAACACAGTTATCTCCATCTAAATGAGAGCAGCTAAATTTGCTTGAGGAAATATAATCAGGCAGAAAGGGTATACTTGAAATTTGTAAATAAAATTCCCAGCAATACTGCTACATTATTACATAAGTTCACTTTCTACTTTCTAAGAAAAACTATTTCACAAATTCTTTAACTTTCTTCAAATTTCCCGTATTAACTTGTTCTTTCACCCAAACACCTATGCTGACATGCTCAACTCATGTCGTTACATCATTTTTCATTGATTAAAAAAAAAAGTAATCGATCAAATGTTGTCATTTTCCTAAATTTACAGCCAAAACCCTGTAGGAGTTGTACCTGTATTTTTGGTCAATCTACCATTTCAATGAAAGAAATTTCTCTTCTTGCATCAAAGTTTACTCTGCTCAATATTATGTAACAACCTAACTGGGAAAAGAATTTGAAAAAAAATAGAGACATGTATATGTATAACTGAATCACTTTGTTGTACACCTGAAAGTAACAACATTGTTAATCAACTATACTCCAATATAAAATAAAAAGTTAAAAAAAATTTACTCCCTTGATTTGTGCCTCTATAATCTTCTCTGTAATGTTTTCTTCTGCATTATCAATTTCTCCTATTCCATTGAAAAACTTCCACTGTAGCTGATAGAAAACAACAAAATCCTTAAACCCATAAAGGTCTTAAAACTAACACTGTGATTCTTTGCTACCCTCTTTGAAAAAAGTGAAAAAGTTAAAGCCCATGTCTTAATTTTCTCCTTTCTCATTCACTTTTCATCTGTTCTTTTCCTTTCTTTACTCCAATAAAACTGTGACATTTGTTTTCTTACCAATGTAAGCTCTATAAAGACAGGATTTATAAGTATCTTGTTTACAATATCCTTTTCAAGGTGTAGAAGAGTGCCAGGCATCTTGCAGTATTTGTCAATCTAATACATGAATGAGTGCATGCACTGAGACTGTTTTAACCAAAATTAAATAATCTATCTCTTTATACTATGTTAAAACAATGTATGATATGACATAATACATGGTCATGAGGAACACTTGGATAATTCTGAAAAGTATGAGGAAGAATTTTTTTTTAAATGTGAATTTTACTTCATGGAGATTACCAATAATATTTCAGATTTTCATTGAATTATTTTTTTTATTGAGGTATAGTTGATTTATAATATTATATTAGTTTCAGGTGTACAACAGAGTGATTCAAAATTTTAAGCTATTCATGAAAGAAATTGAAGACAACACAAAGAAATGGAAAAAAATATTGTGCTCTTGGATTGGAAGAGTATTGTTAAAAATGTCCATTCTATCCAAAGCAATCTCCACATTCAGTGCCATCCCTATTAAAATACCAAAGGTGTTTTTCAAAAAACTAGAAAAAATAATCCTAAAATATGTATAGAACCATAGAAGACTCTGAATGACCAAAGAGATTTTGAGAAAGAAAAAGCTGGAGGAATCATGCTCCCAGATTTCAAACTATACTACACAGTTACATTAATCAAAACAGTATGGTATTGGCACAAAAACAGACACATCAATTAATGAAATGAAATAGAGAGCCCAGAAATAAACCCATACACACTCATATGGTCAAGTAATGTATGAACAATAGGCAAGAATACTATAATGGGGAAAAGACATTAATTTCAGTAAATTCAATAAATGGTGTTGGGAAAATTGGACAACTACAGGCAAAAGAATGAAACTGGACTACTTTCTTACACCATACACAAAATGAAAAAAAAAAAAACTCAAAATGGATTAAAGACTGAAATCTAAAACCTGAAACCATAAAACCCCTGGTAGAAAACATAAGCAGTATGTTCTTTGGCATTGGTGTTAGCAATATTTTATTGGATATGCCTCCTCAGGCAAGGCAACAAGGAGCAAAAATTAATAAATGGGACCACATCAAACTAAAAAGTTTTTGCACAGTGAAGGGAACCATCAACAAAATGAAAAGGCAACCTACTGAATGGGAGAAGATATTTGCAAACAATATATTTGATGATGGATGATATCCAAATTATATAAATAACTCATGCAATTCAATATCAAAAACACAACCCAAATTTTAAAATAGGAAGACTGGAATAGGCAGTTTTTCAAGAAGACAGACTGATGGCCAACAGACTCATAAAAAGATGCCCAACATCACTGATCATTAGGGGAATTCAAATCAAAGCCACAATGAGGGGACTTCACTGGTGGCGCAGTGGTTAAGAATTCTCCTGCCAATGCAGGGGACACGGGTTCGATCCCTGATCTGGGATGATCCCATATGCCATGGAGCAACTAAGCCCATGCACCACAACTACTGAGCCTACACTCTAGAGCCTGTGAGCCACAACTACTGAGCCTGCATGCCACAACTACTGAAACCTGCAACCCTAGAGCCCATGCTCTGCAACAAGAGAAGCCACCGCAATGAGAAGCCTGCGCACTGCAACAAAGAGTAGCTCCTGCTTGCCACAACTAGAGAAAGCCTGTGCGCAGCAACAGAGACCCAACACAGCCAAAAATAAATAAATAAAATAAAATAAATTTTTAAAAAAACACAATGAGGTATCACCTCGCATCTATCAGAATGGTTATTATCAAAAAAAAAAAAACCCCAGCAAGTTATTAGTGAGGATGTGGAGAAAATAAAGCCCTCATGAACTGTGGGAATGTAAATTGGTGTAGCATCTATGGAAAAAAGTGGAGTTTCCTCAGAAAACCAAAAATCGAACTACTATAACGTCTAACAATTTCACTTCTTGGTATTTATATGAAGAAAACAAAAACACTATTTTGAAAGGATACATGTACCTCTATGTTCTTTGCAACACTGTTTACATTACCCAAGGCATGGAAGCAAGTGAAATATCCATCAACAGATGAGTGGATAAAGATGTGGTGTATGTATGTTTGTGTATATATAGATATAGATATAAATATATGAGGGAATATTAGCCATAAATGCCATCATTTGCAGCAACATGGGTGGACATAAAGGGTATCATGCTAAGTGAAGTGTCAGAAAAAACCAAAAACCATATTTCATTTATATGTGGAATCTAAAACTCAAAATAAATAGAACAAAGCAGAAGCAGGCTCATAGTTACAGAGAACAAACTGGGGGTTGCCAGAGTGGGGAGGGGTGTGGAGATGAATAAAAAAGATGAAGAGTATTAAGAGTTACAAACTGTATAATGTATACACAGAGAATGTAGTCAATAATATTGTAAGGAGTATGTATGGTGACAGATAGTGACTAAACTTATTGTGCTGATCATTTCATAATGTATAAAAATATTGAATCACTATGTTGTACACCTGATTCTAAAATAATATTGTATGTTAATTATAATCCAAAAAAATTAATGAAAATAAAACTGAAATTGTTTCTGTATATTTAAACAAAAGGTACTTTTGTTTACCTTTCAGGCTAATTTTCATTTTTGTCCTTTTATCCATCGAGTTCTTAACTTTTTCTTAATAATTTGAATTACGTCTGTAAATGTAGTATATCAAAATTTGTTATATCTGTTCTACTATTTTCAAGTTTGTAATTTACATTTAATCACATGCTGGAATACAGGTAATTTTACATTTAAGATATACAACCTATTTTAAAATTTATTATTTCTAAAATTACTGTTTTAAAAGTACTCACATATTTTAAAAAATGATTAAATTCATTTCTATTGTAGCTTTTTTCTTATTTGTTTAATTTTTTTATATTAAATTTTTGGTCAACTGTAATTTCAACTGAGCTATTTAAGCATTAGGAACTTAACATTTTCATCAAACTAATGTGTAGAAACATGCAATTATCATTCCTTGACCCTTAGGATTTTTAGGGGATTGATTAGCTTATTCAGAAGTGACTTTCTAATTCAAAATTGGCTCAGCTTGTAAAATACAAGGAGCACAATAAAATAAAAGGCATTTTTAGCAGGCAATGAAAGGAGATAGATAACATTTTGGGGAGAGGGGCCAACTTATATAGTCTAGCACAACCTAAGAGTCCTACCCTAGGTTCTGCTTCCATAGTTCTCCACAATTTTAGGGTTTATTCTTTCCTTTTATTTTTGAATTCATGGATTTTCTCAAAACTCTGACCCAGTAGCTGCAAGATCATGTTTAGTTGAATGGAAGCAAAGTGAGCAGAGAACAAAGGGTTAGCATAGGGAAAGTAGAAGCTCTCTGTGTGCCTATGTATTTGTAAATGACCCAACATCAGAGTTTTTATAGCTTAGTAGTTAACATATTGTTCAGATTTATCTATAGTTGATGTGTTAATGGTCTTTTAATGGCAGTTCATATGGTTACTTAATAATGAATCCACTGTTATGGTGACAGAGAAAGTAAGCTTCAAAGCAATTTGGAATTAGCATGCTATCAGTCATTAAAAAATGAGATGAAATATAGTGAATTTGAATAAGTGAGCCAGAGAATGTGACTAGTTCATCCCCTACTTATTTCAGAGTCAGTGGACAGAGGAATCTATATTTTCTTTGCTGTAATAAGAGAGTCTTACATTTCCTATCATTGCCAGGATGTGAATTCCAGCAATAGAGGCTTTCTCTTAGTAGGCCAATCATGTCTTATTTTGCCATTTTCCTCATTGCATACACCTGCTATGGAAATTTAATATACTAAACAACATGCCTCCGTTTTCCTGTTGCTTCCAAGTGGATTTCATACATTTGCATTTAATTCAGAAGGCTGTCAAATTATTTGCAACGATTTAGATTCAGCATAGTTTAATCACATCTAAAGTCAATTAAAGGAAAATTTTAATCATCCATTTTCTTAGTTTGACCTAATTTCTTATTAAGTCAGTGCTTTCTCTTGTATTTTATTGTTACTGAATATTCTATATAACGTTAACATTTTCTATGTAAAAGGATGGAACATTCTTTAGAAATATGTTAATATGGTAGCAATAGGGATGCAGTTACAAGTTTGCAATCATTCTCATTCTTTCTTTAGACTGCACTGTTTGTAACAACCCCTTTGACCTCACAAGGCTCAGCATTTTTCCTTCAAGTACATTTCTTTTCCCCTCTCATTTCCAGAATGCTAAGTTGAGATGATTAACATCTGCCTAGAACAGATGCCCCTGAAGTTCTCCTACAAACATAAAATTTTCCTCAAAGCCAATAGTATAGGTATAATAACAAAAGGCAGTTTTTTAAACATATGGAATTTATTGTTTTCTGGTTTTCCCTCCTGACATACTCAGCGGCCATGGCTCACGGGCCCAGCCGCTCCGCGGCATGTGGGATCTTCCCAGACCGGGGCGCGAACCCGGTTCCCCTGCATCGGCAGGCGGACGCGCAACCACTGCGCCACCAGGGAAGCCCCTCATTTATTTTTTTAAGAAAATCTTTCACGTGATTATTTCCGAGTTAGATTCCATTCATGAAATTGTTTTTAATTCTATAGTTTTCAAAACTAAGACTTGTTCACGACAGTTTAATTTTCATTAAATTAAATCCATTGGTAGTTTACCCATATTTTCAAACAGTTTTGAGTAATTGTTTTTTTTTTGTGCCCTGGACATAGAAATAGTAGTGTAGAGGAAAAAATGTATGAGTGAAAATTCATAAAAGATATTCAACTTGAGTAGAAACAAAACAAAGTCACTTTCAAAAATGAGATATACCTATTCCTAGTAAATTGCCAAATATTTAAGAGAAAGAAAGCGGAAAAAACCCTCTTCCCCCCTTTGCACATTGTCTCTGTGCTGAGGCCAGGCCATTTTCACCTCTGCCTTGGCTTCTTGCTTTCATTATGTCTAGAGATCACCCAGAGATTGAAAGCGTACTGTCTTCTCAGATTTTTTCTGAGCGAGCACCAAGGCATGTATATGTCTCTAAACTCCTCAGTATACAGGGACACTTTTAAATGCCTTAATTTCCCAAAGAAACTCCCTGCCCAGCTTTTCCTCCTAGACTCTCAGTGCTCTTTGTATGCCTCAAGGATGTAATCTTTTGACCCAGGCTGCAGTGGGTTGTTCATTTATCTTCCAGTGTTTTTGAGAAATGCATTTCATTCATCTTGCGTAGGTTCCTAGTTAGGCGAAACGAAGACAAGCACTTTGCATTGTCCTTCAGGTAGCTCCCAGACAGGTTAGAAATGGAAAACACAATCGTTTGTAAATAAGGTCTGTTCTGTTCCCCTCAGAATAACTATAGCATCAGGGGGTGAGTGGCAAAAGGGAAAATAAAAAACATCACAGAGTTTTCCCACTCTTTAAGTTGCTTTTCTTTGATTCAACATGTGCTTGGTTGCTGTAAACCTTTGACTATTTTTCAGAGTTCTTAGAAAGTTGATTCTGTCAGTTTTTGCTTGATTTTTTTAAAGTTTCTCCGAGAGACATGTGGTTTGGAGCTGCGTGCTTCGTTTTCACTCATATTACTCCCTACTTCTTCATATTTTACTATATTTTCAATTGCATGTTAAACATTGTAGATCCATTGTGTTGAGCTTTGTTCTAACGGGATTATATTAGTGGAAAATTCTCTTGATCCTGTCTGTTTTTGTCTTTTTGTTGTTGTTTTCTGTGATGAGTCTATTTTGATTTTGTCTTTAGTTTGGGGTCATATACCCTAAAGCATGGTGATTCCTAAGGTGTTGCCTCTCTGGAGTCCCACCCAAATGTCTGAGATGCTTAGTGAGTGCTTTTACTCCTACAGCCTCTGGAATCCCTGCTCAGCTGTTTGTTCCCAGGCAGTCCCTCCTTGTAAGCCTTTACACAGTCCTGCTGTACACATTCAGGGCTCTGTCTTCAGTCAAGGACTTAAGAGAGATTCCCCACATAGGCTTCTGGGTTATTTCCACCAACCTACTGTGAGTTTACCTATGTCCAGTGTCATTCCCTGAAAATTCCAGCCATTAACAGTCATCCAAAACATATCTCTTCCTCTTCAGCCCAGAAGAGACTGCTCTCCGTTTGGGCACTATCTCCCTGTGTGGTAATCTGGAAAGTGCTTGCAAGTAGAAACCTGTGATAATTGTGGGGCTCACTGCCCTTCTCTCCAGGATCCCACCTATTTCTGTTATTCAATGCCTGGCAACAGTTGCTTTATGGATTTTGTCTATTTTTTTTTTTTTTGGTGGTATGCGGGCCTCCTTCCGTTGTGGCCTCTCCCGTTGCGGAGCACAGGCTCCGGACGCACAGGCTCAGCGGCCGTGGCTCACGGGCCCAGCCGCTCCGCGGCACGTGGGATCCTCCCAGAGCGGGGCGCGAACCCGTGTGCCCTGCATCGGCAGGCGGACGCGCAACCACTGCGCCACCAGGGAAGCCCCGATTTTGTCTATTTTTATAGTCAGACACATTATTCTGTCTTGACTGGAAGTAAATGTCAAAGATTCTCATTTTTAAAATATGTGTGTCTTCCAATGCAGTAATCTTGTAGGAAATTATATGTAGGAAATATCTAGAAATTTTCATGATGTTACGTGCTCAGATGCATTCACTACAGTTAATGTTTTAAAATAATTTTAAACAAACTATATTATATATGTAATATTTAACTTACATATATATTATATCTAATATATATTTTATTATATATGTAAATGGACCTATTCCTCTGATTATTTGCTTCTATATTATTTTCACTATAAATCATTAATAGTGTAGAAAATATCCACATTATATTAGATTAAAAGATAGATCAAAAATTGGATATGCAGTATGAGCCAGTGTTATTAAAATGTATGTATTGGTGTGTATGTGTGTGTATTTACATGAATAAAATTTGTTCACGTGTACCACCTTTTTGTCATAACAAAATATAATCAGGTGAGTTATTTAAACATTTTAAATTCTTCCCTGTTACTTACTATAAAATTAACTGTCTAAATATATAAACTTCTTTCCTTCTCATTTCAATCAAAGTCTCATTTTGTTTTTTCTTTGCTTCTCACTGCTTGCATTTAAAGCAAACTGCATCTCTTCAACCAAATTGGTCAGTTTTACTAGGATATTCAATATTTTGCATGGGTATTTTTGTCACTCATGACTGAATTATTCTCTAAAACTAGGTCTACAGAAATCCTGCCTATTCTTTAACTACTGTTTCAAAGCCACCAATTTCATAAACTCTCTAAGTGTATTTTTCCCTTGTCTGCTAAACTTTTGAAGTATTTTTGGTATTTTGTTGGTGGCATTTACCACATTCTACCTTGTACTGTAGCTGTTTGTATATCTGATATGTTTTATTTCTTTACTAGTTTGTAAGCTTTATGAGAAAGGAAAAAATGTCTTATTTTTTCCTCAAGGTCCTTACAATAGTGGGCCACTGAATAAATACTGAATATGTTTTATATCTATTTATTTTACATTCTGAACTATCAGATCTATGGTCTCTTGACCCCTCCCCTTGTTTATCTCCCTTGCTAATTGTTACTTACCTTTCAACACTCAAGTCAATTATTTTCTTCTTCAAGCAGTATTCTCTAAACACCTAGTAATCTAATTTTGAATCAAACATCTATCAAACTCTCCAGGAATCTTTGATGAATCTTTTTTTTTTTTTAGATTGTAATCTCCTTCAGTGAAGGGGCTAAGTCTTATTTGATGTAATTACATAGTACAGTCCCTGACACACAGTAGGCACAATTATTATTTATGGAAGGCAGAAACTAATGAGAAAAGAAAAATTGCTGAGTTTTTTACACTAAAAGTTTATTCTTAAAAAATTCATGAAAAATAAGAGTCATTTCCCAATTGTGTGAAGTTAGAAAAATATAAAGAAAACATAAACAAGAACTAATCCATTACTTTCTCCAACTTTCAGAATACCATAAACTTTGGATGTATACTGTTAATCAGAATGGGGAAGGCAGGATTATGGATTTTGATTAAAAATAACATTTATTTATGCAAAAATTATGACATACATATCAATATAATACACTAACATGAATTTTTTAACTTACGTGGGTCATTTAGTTTATTTATCTTTTTTTGACCTTTAGCTACATTTTGGCTGTTCATAACATAAATATGGTACTTTTAAGATTTAACATTTTATAATATTGAAAATATTCCTCAGATTATCATGATTTCTACAATTAGCAGTACAGTAGATTCTAACGTGTTTTTTATGAGTGGTGTAATAGCATTTACCATTCAATGGTGTCTATTTTCATACTTAAAAGATAGCTATGTCAATCTGAGTTATTTTTAGAAAGAAAAAAATTACAATAAAAAGTAGGTTAAATTTTTTAAAGTTGATTTACATCTCTAAAACATCTGTCTGCCTATCTATCTATCTAACGTTTAATTGCCTGGACTGCAGCACTAAAGGAGGATCATTTATCATTGAGAACAGAAAGAGCCTGAAAAGAAGTTAAAGTGATGTCCCTCACAGGTCTGCCACCATGTTTCCCTACTGTAATCCTCCATACATTTCTTAGCAGCTGAAATGGCATTACACATGCAACTCATCACTGACTTAATTATCTTTCCTCTCTTATCTAGCCAGGCCAGGAGTAGAATAAGAAAATAAATGACAATCTTTGTTGTTAATGTTATTTAAGCAAATTTCCTAGATGACAGTTGCTCCTGAAGGAACGAAATCATATTGAATTATTGGTGGCGGAGAGTGAAGAGTACTATTTTCTACTGTCACATGAAGGCTCTGAGGAAAACTCAGGTTTGAGCCTCACTTCTGTGCATGCAAATAATTGCATCCCTTTTAGGGCCGTGATGCTCAGTAGCATGCGTATTTCTTTCATATCTCTTTTAACATGATGGTGGTAAATCAACGTAACAAACATTTCTTTTTAAACTTCACCAGTTAAGAAACACCTTTCACCTAACATCCCAAAGTGGAGAGAAAGGGATATAGTGAGTGAAGGAAATAAAGGTGAGAGTTGCTCTGAAGAGAAAATGAGCAAGGAAGAAAGTCCATTTTCCTTTTTCAGGTGTATCCTCATCATATGCAATGACCATTTTTCTGTTTTCATCTATGAATGAGAAGGAGAGATTAAGCCTCGGTTTGACTAGTATGTATTCTTTTTTATCAGTTAAGAGAAAAAGAAAGAAAATAAATCAGTGAATTTTTTACCCCCAGGAGAGGTGGGAAATTCTTTTGTATTTCTACCACTGACTAATTTTAAGGGTGAAAGTGTAGTAGCTTTTAAGACCTGGGTCCGTGGATACATAACTGCAGTTCACTAAGTTGGCTGTAATTGTTGGATTTGTTTTTTTTTTTTAAGCCTTAAGCCTTTATGTTTATTTCCGTATTTTAAAAAGTCAGAAATCATAAGAAATCAATAAATCAATGAGAAATTATTTTATTTGGAAATAATAATTATTCTCCTATAAATAGGATTTGCAGACCTAATACAGACCTTCACTTTGTAGGATAATACAGAACAACAGTAATGACCATGCACAGCTGAAACTGTGCAAAGCCATCTTAATAATCAGTGGTAAAAATGAAAATTCTATGATCTTTAAAAACTTTTGTCAAAATGTTAAAATTTGTTTCATTGGCAGTTATAAATATATAGAGAAGTGAAAAATGGTAAAACTAATATTTAATAAACTGAACTTAAAACATTAGAAATATTAAAAATTAAAGTGTTTTATTTCCCTGTAAAAAACCATCAACAGTTTTTTGAACAATACTTGCCATCTTCATCTCATCATATAACTTATATGGAGTGAGAATCTTTGCCTTGGCACACTGTTGTACTCCTTTCTGAGTTTGAGTCAGCTCCCAATGTTTTATCATTTGCACTTTCAATGTCATGAAATATCTTTGATGCAAAGTATTTTTGCCAGTGCCACTTCCTCTGGAATATTTTATTCCTTTTTGTTACAACTATTTCCTCATTTATGAGCACCCAGTTTAAAAAAAATACAACAGATTAAGTAGAAGGCAATATTGTTTTGATATTTAAAGAATGAACAGATCTCATAAATAATTTATTATAGAGATTAGAAGAAAAAATTTAAAGCTTCCTTAGTGTCAAGAGGATAATAGAAAACATTATACCTGAGAAATTGAAACATATATCCAGTTGCTATGGAAACAAATAATAGAAAAGTCAATGTGTAAAACAAAAATTTTAAATAAAACAAATGTGACATAAACATTTTATGCAAGCCAATGAAGAGCAAAATTGACACAGGAAAATCAATTCAGTAATTTTGATGAAAAATCCTGAAGTAAATCTCTCAAAGAATGAAAAGGAAATAGAGGAAAGAATGAAAATTATCTGATATAATGATTGGAATGAGAACAAAAAAGACAGAAATGAAGACAACTTTCTAGAGCTGAGAAAGTTTTAAATATATAGATTGAAAGTTTACCATATTTTGGAAAAAAGCAACACAAATAGTAAACTCAACAACATCAGAAAAAAATTAGAAACAAGAAAATGAACATAAATTATGAAAATATATTTTTCCTCCCATTTAGAAAAAAAGTCAAATAAAACAGTAAAGGCATAATAAAACAAAATATCATATTATTTGCAGTGATAGTAAAATCAGCCTGGCCTCAGGTACTGTGCAACACTAAATGCCATAAGACAATAAGTAACATTTTTAAATGTTTGTTATGCCACAATTTTTGACAACTATATTGACTTTCACATTAGAAGGCCAAGAAAGAGAATCTCACTTATAAAACAGATACGATTATAAATAATCTATCTAATCTTTTTTAATTGCTTGAATGCATAATCTAGTGACTCAACAGGCTAAAGTCACAAATTCAGAATTGATTATCTGTGATATGAATATTGAGAAAGTCAATTCCAAAAGTCATTGTCAATTGAATTACAATTTGAATGGATCATTTAGCTATTTGGGCATCATTAGAGTCTAACAATACTATAGTGGTATATTTAAATTACTCACAGGAGTGCTTGGGCTTTGTTACTCTTATATTTATGCCTTAACATGTGCTATATGACATTGAACAAAAGTATAAAATAATGGTGACAATATGTAATTTCAGTGTGACATAAATAATGCAACTGCATAAACAAAAATGGGCGATAGGATAAGTGGTCTCCTTCCCTATTTCCCTGTTGTTATAGCTAAAAGCTGATGCCCCAGTATAAATTGGACTTAATTGACTATCCAGTACTGTGGACTAGGGCTGGCCCAGTGTGTATGTGCTCATCTCCTTTTGTTCCAGTCCTTCAATATTGCCTCACAATGTCTCTTAAATATGTCCTCTTTGATCAGTCTCTGCTACCACCACACTAATCTGAGGTCTCTTACTTGGACTTTGATAGCCAACCACCCATTACATCCATCAGTTCTGGCATAAAAGATCCCCATTTCCATTCCATTCAACCTCAGTCTTCATAATGATATAGAGCCTTCCTTTAAAAATGAAAATTGGATGGTCTCTATCTGCTCTACTTCTCCTTCCTCTTTTCTGGCAAACTGTAGGCTCCATGAAATAGATAAAATACATTGTATTAGTTTTCTACTGATTTGTGAGAAATTACCACAATCATAGTGGCTTATAAAAATGCAAATGTATTATTTCACAATTTCCACTGGTCAGGAATCCAGCTTAGCATGGTTCATTTCTCCCCAGGTTTAAAATCAAGGTGACAGCTGAATATGCCTTCATCTGGAGACTCAACTAAGGCCACTTCCAAACTCTCTCAGCTTGTAGGCAGAATTTATTTCTGTATGATAGCATGACTGAAGTCCCTGTTTTCTCACTGGCTGTTGGTCAAGAACAGCTTTCATCTCCTAGATGCCACTCTCAGGTCCTTGAGATGTGTCTTCTTCTTTTGGCCCTCACACTTCTACTCTCTCTCATGTTGATTGAACTCACATGCCCCCTCTTCTCAGGAAAGGTCCAGTCCCTTTTAGAGCCCTTCTGTTAGGAAAGGCTCACCTAGGATAAAATCTCCCTTTTTAAAAGCAAACTGAACCATGTAACATAATCTAACCATGGGGGTGATACCCATCATATTTACAGGTACCACCATATTCACAAAAAAAGGAGATGATCCAGGATATATGCACTGGGGGACAGGGATCTTGGTGGCCATTTTAGAATTTTGCCTACCACATACATAATATTTCTCACCATTTTATTCCCATCAATCAGCACAGTGCCTGTCCTACAAAAGGTTCTTAATACAAATAATTTACCTCAAATCTCTTCACTGAGTTCCAACTTGTATACCCATCTGCCAACATCACTTCTCCATATAAATGCCTTGCAGCCATGTATAATTGTTGTGGCCAAAGCAGAATGCTTAATTATGTCCCTCACTCCTCAAGTCTTATCTAGTCCAGGAAATTGTATTACCATTCAAAATGCTTCTCAAGTCAAAACTTGGGCATCATTTCTGGTCCCTCCCTTCCATTTCATCTCATATCAATTCATTCACAAATCCTGTAAACTTTGCTTCTAAAATATTGCTAAACCTGATATTTAATTGTTTTTCCCTTATCTTCCCTAGTCCAACTCCCATTATTGTCTGGCATAACTGCCACGGTGGTTTCATTGCTTCCATGCTCTGCCCCCACACCTCCTTTCCGTCTGTTCTCTAGAGAGGTCTTTTTAAATGAGGATGCAGTTATTTCTTTCCAATCTCATCTTCTAGTTCTCTTGTCCTGTCTTCTCATGATCCAGCCTGTATGGCTTTCACTCTTCCCCTCAGACATGGGGCGCATTCCCGCTTTAACACCTTTTTTCTCCCTTATACCTCTTTGCATGTTTGCCTCCTTTTTACTGAAATTCTAGTTCAAGTGTTACTTTTGCAGTGAAATTATTCACACCTTTATCCTTCTCTATTAAATTACCCATTTCGTTTTCTTTTTATCACACATTGCTTTCTGAAATTCTCTTGGTTATATATGTTTTAAGTATTGGTTTTCTGATTTTAGTTATAACAGTGACTGATAAATGATAGGTATGCAATAAAAATACATTGAATAAATTGCTGCCATGATAGGATTTAAATAGATTTTAAAGGGCCTTCTGCTTATCATTCTTGATAGGCTTGAACTTTCTATCATTAGACTAACACATACCTTAACTAACAATGGAAGAAGGAGAGAACAGTCCCCTGGAGACTGCAGTGAAAATGTACTAACTAGTGTAGCATGCAGCCTGGCTGCATGGTTTCAATAGAATGGACTAATTCCTAAAACAACCTACTCACTTACTAAAAACAACAGTGTATAAAACTTCATGGTCAATTTTGTGACTCATAACAACAATAATTCCTGGAAAGTTCTCCAATATCTAGAGCATCCTGGATAAAGCAAACTGTGCCATATAACATAACCATAACATGCCATCCTGCTATAAGAGAGATGATGTACTTTGGATGCAAAGGTTTTGGAAAAGTGAGTAGCAGCTTTTAAAGCCAACCACTTTATGCACATTGTTTCATATATAAGGTACTATTATTTTTCCTCATTTTGCTGTGGAGAAAGTCGAGTCAGAGAAGGAGTAGAAGACTTTCCCAAGGTCCTACAACTAGTAATTAGGGGAGCTGGTATTTGAACCCAGGAAATGGAACTTCAGAGCCAGAGCACTCTTAATCATCACACTACACTGTGTATGGAAAGAGTAGGAAGTAAACGTGTTTTTTTTTTCCCCTAGAGTAGGTCCCATGAGTATAATAGCATGCTTAATAGGGAGATGCAGTTAAATCAGAATTTCCCAAAATGTGTTCCATAAAACACTAATAACTCTAGACAGTCTGTGAGGTGAAAATATTCTAAAGTAATATCATTTTAAGAAAAACCATAAAATTATAATGCCTTTCTTAGGAAATCCTGGTTCGTGTCAGCCTTATGAGAGCTCATCTGGCACTGAGGCGCTCCAAAGTACTGAAACAGAACATCCTCACGTTATTTTTACAATGGAACGAGTCCTCCCCACCGTTTTTTTTTAACCTTCTATTTATTGATATCCCAAAAGATAAAACACACTTTTGGGAGCCTTTTTTAAGGTGAATTCTTAGGACAATCCAAACATTTGGCAGAACTGGCAGCAGAATATTAAAAGAGAATGGGGGGTGGTTGTGTTGCACCTCCAACTATTAAAGGTTATCAGCATTAGATGACTGAAAATGCTTAGTCCACACTTCACTGATAGGCTTTTAATGTACAAAGAAACAGATCGACTTGTGGTGTGTTCATATGAAGTAAGTGAGCCACACTTAGGAATACAGATCTCTGTGTGGGTGTGCATATGGGCTGTGAGGAGGGAGAAGCAGGGCAGCTGAGAGGAAAAAAGAAGCTTAGTTACTTACTTACATATTTAAAAGTCAAGAGGATTGGTGCTTAATTTTTTTTTCTTGGATCCATTACTCCTCTAATCCTTGACTTTGCTACCTTTAGTTTTGCTGATTAAAAGGTATTATGTGGGTGGGTTAGTCAGCACTGTGGTGTTACTGAACAAGTAGACAGTAGCTACAGTCCTTTTTTGCAACAGGACAATTAAAAATGTAATCAGCTTTGAAAAGTGGAAGGTAAAAATGAAATACCATGAATAGACATGGTTCTAAATAACTGCCTGGCTAGCAGACGGTCATTGCACATCTTTTTAAAATTTGGAGAAGAGTCAGATTAGGAAAGGGATAATTTTTCTGATTGATCATTGCATACAAAAAGGCTTGACTTACGCATTTTGAAACAGAACACAATGTAAAAGCTGAAAAATAAACCATAAAATACAATGCTGAAAACTTCCATATCACAGCTGCCCAGAGTGCATAACAAGGAGGATATTAGTAATGTCCAGATGCACATAAGTCTACAGGGATGCCTCTTGCCAGCAGCAAAATGAAAGGAATGACAATGTCAATCACATCCAAGAGATGATGTTAATGTTTTTCAAACAGTTCTTTCACACTCACAAATGGTGCTCATTAATAATGGATAGTACTTTATGAAGGAGAAGGAATGTTGCCTACAAAACTGATGGAATTCATTGTTCATTGCTCATCACCTCTCAACAATGAACTGCATTTCTGCAGGATGATTTTTCTTTTGTCTTCAAAACTATGCCAGAATAGGTTTCAAACCTTTTAAGCTAATTGATCTTCCTTTTCTGAACATTTCACATGTAGCACTAATGCACTGCCCGTTCTCACACTTCCCTCTTCATCCCTACCTGTCCCTATTTCAAGTCACCTCCTTTTTAAATCATGGTTTTTGACTAGTACAGTTGAAATGTGCAAGAAAGTTCTCAAGCTTTCAAAACTGCCTTGAAATCCTGATGGTAAAATTAAGATTGAGGGTTATTTTTGTTTTTTTTTTAAATTTTACTGTTTCCCTTCCTCTGCTTAGCTGTTCAAGCAGCTGTCAATAGGGCCTGTGGGTTTGCTGATATTTGGAGGTTTCCAGATTATATAATCAAATGTAAAAACTGAAAAATCACTGAATTCAGAAAGGTTACCAATTCCATGGAGATTAATTTCCTAATATCCCGCTTTCTTCAGGGAAGCACCTAATTATCTCTCTTTGACTAAGAAGCTATTTGGAGTGAAATTTGTATAATGACCTCCATTTTTAACATTTTTTAAGTAAATGCTTTTTTGAAATAGCTTTGAATATGAGACCAACTGCCTATTATTCTGTTCACATTAAAAGCTACCTTTTAGCACTATATTGGAAAACTCATGTATAGAAATACTCACAGGATACAAATTAGAGCTATAGAAAAATTATATTTATACTAAACTCCACTCTAATGATAATGCCTTTTGTGTAAAACAGTGAATGTCAGATGAAAATGACAATTTGTGTTAAGATATATAGCAATAAATTCTATCTTTGGACATAGGTCAAATTTGAGTTTTTCCCATCTCTGTAATTTAATTACAGGAGTGATTTCCTGTCAGTTGAGATTCATTTGTCTCAGTTATGTTTTATCAAGTAATGAAAAGAAGTGCAGGAATATTTATTTATTCCATATCCAAATAATAAAGAACACATATGTGGTAGGCAAAATAATTACCAACCTCCCTCCCCTGCTAAAGTTGTCAAAATACAAATTTCCACCACCTGTGACTGTGCTATGTTATATAACAAAGGGAAATTAAGGATGCAGATGGAATAAAGCTTGCTAATCAGTGGCCCTTAACATAAAATGATTATCCTGGGTTATCTGGTCCAGTGCAATCACAAGGGCCTTAAAAGTGGACAAGGGAAGCAGAAAGGAAAGAGTCATGCCTTGTGAGAAGGACTGTACATGCCGTTGCTGGCTGTGAAGATGAAGGAAGGGAACCAAGAGCCAAGGAGTGCAGGGACCTATAGAAGCTGGAATAGGCAAGGAAAGGGATTCTCCCCTAGAGCCTCCAGAAAGGAACTGATTTCTGTTGTTACCTTGATTTTAGCACAGTGAGAGCTGTTTTGTACTTCCAATACACAGAACTGTGAAGTAATAAATATGTGTTGCTTGAAGTCACTAAATTTGTACTAATTTGTTACAGCAGTCATATAAAACTAATATAATATATCTGGATTTTAGGGGCATGGTCATGTTGTCTTTGTCCTTTTAAATGAAACAAATTACAAACTATATGAAGAAGTCTTCTCCAGATTTCCATTCAAAATTTCTGACCTCAGCAAATTTGAACTGAAGAAAGGAAGAGGTAAAGAGGAAAGGAAAGTACTTCACTGTTAACTATATGACCTGGTCTCCAGCTTTCTGGTTCTGGCAGGTGTTTAAAATTTATTCATAGATATTTCCATGTGTTCTTTGATGTCTCCCCTGCTAAGTACTTCTGAGCAGTACTCCTTGTATCTATCAAGATTCTTCCAAAGGAAAAGAACCAGTAGGTGATACATGGATATATAGATTATCACAAGGGATTGGCTTATTCAGTGTGGGGGCTGGCTAAAGTCTGAAGTTTACAGGGCAGGCAATCAAGAAGGAGGGATTACAAGCCGATTGGAACCCCATGAACACGGGCCAATGCCTGTTGCTCACTAATGGCCCTCTCTTTTTCTCTACCAGGGAAAGCTTTTGTCCTCTTTTATAGGGGTAACAAATGATTGAGTCAGACCTACCCAAGATGAACTATTAAAGTTAACTGATTAGGAATGGTAATTACATCTGCAAAAATCCCTTCAGAGCAACAACTGAAGATGCTTTGTGATTGATTTGTGTTTGATTAAACAACTGGGAGAAGTGTATGTATGTGTGTGTGTGTGCACTGTTACTTTCTTTCATTCCTCAAACTACTGCAACAGAGTATCTTTTGAACTGTTCTTTATGTGGCATCCAGACACATACTAGAAAGGGAATTCTTGGGAGCATAGTTTAGCCTAGAGAAATTAACACACTGCAAAGTCATTATCAACCCTCAATTCGGGCTGTGTCCCTCATAACTATCGTGCATCTATCAATCTCCCTTCAACTTCTATTCGTAGGAGAATATACAGCTTCTTACTACCAAGTATATTTTGCTCCTTCCAGAGTACCAGTGGTAGCAGAAATGTCATGAATCTGAAGGATAGCAAGTGGTCAGAGATGGTGAGGAGTATATGGTGCATCGTTCTCAGTAATAAACAAAAACAGGAAATGTTTAACATTTCGCTTTGAGTGGGATATTATATCTTACCTCTTTAAATTTATCCCCTGCCATGCTTATTGCTTACTGACTGTCTTCCTGCCAAACTGAAAGCACTTGTCTGTTTCCCACCTGGTGGGGAGGCCTTTGCCCATTCTATTCCCCTGCAGAATTTCACAGGATTCCTCCATCAATTTAATCAGATCTGATCTATGATCACATTCATGTTGGTCACTCTTTATGCCTTCATATTACTTCATTTTTATTCCTAGAACTAATTACTACCTTAAATTTCATTATATGTTGGCTTACTTCATTATTTTCTGCTCTCCCTCTGCAATTGAAGCTCCTTGAAAGCGGGAGCTGTCTCTCTTTAGTTCAACATTGTATGTCTAGCAATCGGAACAGTACTTAGCACTGTCGGTAGAATCTGTTTCATTCTGAGGTTTAGCCTAAATGAATGAGAGATCAAAAGTTCTCAAACATTAGTGGAAGAATTCCTAGGCATTTATTATCTTAATATGGAATAGATAACAAAATTTTTCAACGAATAAATATTTCACTAATGCTCATAAGACAACCAAAGGCAGTTTTTTAAAATTAAAAAGATAAGGTTCACAGTTAATTATGTTTTGAAAAGTTTTTTGAGTATAGAATGATTATTTACTTATTGTTGGGAATTTTCAGTATGCTAAATAGTAACTTTGAGATGGACAAATTCATAGAGACCCAAGCTGGATAATAGTTCCATCACTTCCCAGCTATATGACTGTGAACCAAATTAGCCTCAGTTTTTATTGTCTTTCAAGTGGGGACAATATTGGATGTGCAGCTTTTAATGAGGATTACATGAAGTCCATATACAGTAAATCCTCAATGAATGCTATCTTCCTATTTATTTTTTATCAGTTGTAATATAAATAGATTTTCCCATAGAAGTTACATATAATCTTATTTAATAATCAGTATTTAGCACTAACTATAAAATATGGATAACAGCGTCCTCTCATTGCATTAAATTTTTAATTTTAAATTATATGGCTAATTTTATTTTTTATTAAAAATAAAAATTATTAATTTTTATTTTTTGTGTGGCACAACCACAAGAATGGCTAAATTAAAAGAAATGTCTGAAAAAAATGTCACTGCCAAATGACAAGAATATGAAGCTAACTAGATATTCACCCAGAGACCGTATGTCCCATCTTGCTGTGATACTCTAGGGTGACACTTGTTGTTATGGTGTAAATAATAGCATCTTCTTTCATTCTAAAAAGTATATTGGTTTGGCTTATGAATTTTATTTCTAACCTAGTTGAAATAAACAATATGAAGAATGGGAAGAGAGACTTAACTACAGATATTTTAGGGATTAAAAAAAAGATTAAAAGGATATCATGGACAGTTGCATACCTGGGTATTAGAGAACTTAGATGAAATAGATATATTCATTTAAAAGCAATGTATTAAAATTGACAACTATATATATATGAAACTTCATAAATGTAAAATCTATAACTATATATAATGTATATTAAATATATACAATATATAATATATATAGTATATGTATAAAATTTGAATAGTCCTAAAAATCATTAGAGAACTTGAATGTGTTAAACATCTTCTGACAAAGAAAACACCTGACAGAGACGGTAACATCCAAGAATAAATAATCCAATTTTAATATAATCCTCACAAAGAGAGAAAAAGAAATAATCTCTCAATCTTCATGAAGCAAACATAATTTTAATAATAACATTAGATAAGGATAATACTAAAAAAAAAAAAAAGGAGAAACTAGAATAAAACACTCTTACTCAAGAACATAGGTACAAAATCCTAAACAAAATATTGTCAAAGCAAATATAAATATTTTTCTTCATTAAAAATCCAAAGGGGTGATCTAATAGACATATATAACACATAGCACCCCCAAAATGGAAAAATACACGTTATTCAAGAGAAAATTGCTTATCTCCAGCCTAATAAGTCTTTCCTCTTAGATAAAATCCACACATTAAATTCTTCACTAGAGGAATCTGATTGGATAAGCCCATAGGCCCCCCAAATTCAAAATTTCCAAAACTGCATTTATCAGATGATATTTAATAAATCTTTCTCACATCCTCTTTTTCCTACATTAACCAGTTCAACAAGCAAGATCTCTTGAAGTCATCATAAACTGCTTATATCCCTGAGCCAGAAGGCTTCCAATTGGTTACTGAGTCCTGTCAGCTCTATTGTTGACATGGCTCTAAGAGCAGCCCCCTCCTTTCTATCTCCAGTGATAATACCTTAGTAGGATCCTTGTTATTACCATGTAGACCACTGCAGCTGCCTTTGATGTCATCATCCTCTTATCCATTTTACCCAGTCTTAAAACTCCTGCAGATTTATCTCTTAAACTTGTGAATCTGATCATTGCTGTCTATTTAAAACCTTTTTCTGTTTTTCTGTCCCCTTCAGTATAAAAAATCTAATGTCAACATAATATAGTGTGGGTTTCTGGCCCCTGACTTCTAGATATATTACCATATTCCTATACACTATGCTCTATTAATACTAAATTACTTGCAGTACCTAAAAAACCATATTGTTTCTTTGCTTTTGCAAATGCTTCTTCTTTTACTTGTAATATTCTTTTTTCCTTCTTAAGTAGTTGATCCGTATTTTCTTCGAAGGATCTAATCATAGGAATCATCTACTTTGAGATTTTTCCCAACTATTTTTTACCTTTCTCATGAAACCTCCCCTCCCCCTTTTCTGTTCCTACTGTACTTATCACACTGTAGTTTAATTTTCTTTTTATTCATTTTTTCCTATCTAGACTGAAATCTCCTTGAAAGAAGGCATCATGGCTTGATCTCTCTGTTCACTCAGTGCAGCATATGTACTCAATGAACATTTGTTGAGTGATAAATGAATATAAAGAAGAATATGAAAGCATATGTACTAGTCATACATGTGTATACTCAAAATTTTGAAAGTGGTTCTTTCTGTTTTGACTTAATATGAGATAATTTTTCCTTGTAGTACCCTTCTTAGTTTGTATTTTGAGAAATAATGTGCACATATGCAGTTCTTAAGGTGGACAAATCATTAATATAAAAATTCACTGTTGAATGAGTTAAAAGGGTGTGTTTGGACTTCTTGTGTTCCTTTTTGGATTGCTAAAAACACTTTAATATTAATTTCAACACTTGAAAGAAAAAGAAACAGTAATCAATAGAAACTGCACCGCTCTTTGGCATGTGGTATGCTGAAGCAGAAGCCTGCCATATGCCACACGTGATGTGCCACCCAACTTTGCCATCTTGTCAGTGAATGCATTGTATCTCGTAGCCAAGCCACATGGGTGTGACATGCCTTCCACTTCAGCATTTCTACGAACATTTTTCCACTTAATTCTGTCACACATGGTATCCATAATCTGTTAGGAGGAGTTCTGCCCATTTTGTCACCTTTAACATCTGAAAGTACTTATGATGGTGCCAAATTGATTGTTCTTCTGATTTGAATCAGATGTGAGTCATTCTGGGTGAAATTTCTAAAAGGATTTCCAGTAGTCACTTTTCCATAAAAGTTGAAACAAGAATGAGTAACGACACATACAAGAAATCACTTGTAGTGTAGTTAATTGCATATGAGATTTTTTTTTTACTCACACATTCATGCATTGACCAAATATTTATTGAACTTTCATGATGTGTCAAGCACTGTGCTATATGCTGAGGAAGGAAAAAAAAAAAAAAAGTACGAAACCAAGATTCTCCTCCTCAAGAGGGCTGGAGAAGCATGAAAAAAAATAAAAAGAAGGGTTTTTTTATTCAATTTATATTATCTTGTTATTTAAAAATGATTTAAAAAAAATTTTTGTCCACTCAAATTTTCTTCTTGCCATTTCAAAAAAAGAAAAATGCAGCCTTATGAGTACAACTATTTTTTTCAAGACAGAATACCATGCTGCAATTTAGAATTATAGAGAAGAATCAGGAAAATTCTGTGTGTAAACAAAGCAAACAATAACTATGCACCCCTTTTTATGCATATGTTTTCAGTAAAAGTTGTCTTGGGGCTTTGGCAAGCAAGACTGCATGAAAAACCTCTACTCACAGGACTTCCTGTATTTAATTTGGAAGAAAAGAGATCATTTTTTTAACCTTTTTTTAAAAAATGTGTTTTGGTGGTCATATTAAAAAAAAAGTGCTGTCCTCAAAACAAATATCAAATAAATACTTAAGGCGTTTGCATTTTTGAAAGAATATCACAATTAGTGAGGAAAGAAGTATAGACTGCAATAATGAAATAGGTAATTTTCAAAGCTAATTTTAAAATCCAAGATGGAAATGTGTGTGAAATATCACAAGTTTGTGAATAACCATTGTTTATGAATGGAAAAGACTAATTTTCACAGACGTTGACATTTGCATGCCAATCAGAATTGAATTTCTGAACATAAGAACTTTGCTTACTATTCCACGTGTTTTTCTGTAGACATTCATTCAATTTAGAATGTGTGCCATTTATTAAACTCTGTTAGCATGTTTTATCGTAATGAGAATTGGACTGGATAAAATTGAAGGTAGATTTTTGGTTTGAATATGTATTTTTCCTATCATATAAATATTAATAAACATGTTTATTTACTTTTATATCTACTGTCCAGAAGTATAATGCAATAAAAATATCTGTCAGTCTACATATTGCCCATTAGTAAGTTCCTGATGGTGATAGTTAACACCACATTAAAACCATAGCATATAGGCAAAAATTAGAAAGGATGAATTAATTGCTGAATTAAAGTGAGAAAGCTATTGAATTCAACAAGACATAAGGAAATAATAAATGTTAGGATTTGAAGAACATTGTTAATATTTTATATAAAAAACAAATTGAGAATTAATGAATAAACATTGGCTGAGTTCTTACAAGTTCTCAGAGGTATTATTAACATCTTATATTTAGTCTCAATTTCTTTCACCCATTCTCAGAAATAATTTCACTAGTTAAGGAAGGGAAAAAATAAATAATATCAATATCAGTTTTGGGGGGAGAATATTATTTATATCCTAGTTTTAATTAATGTAAAACAACTCAGACTTGGAAAAAATAAATTTATAGCATACATGTTAAGAAAAAAATTGCCCTAATGCCATTTTGATAAAAAACAAACACAAAATGGTCTCTAGACTCTCACAATTCTAGAAAACTTATTGTTTAGATAAATATTTATATTAAGATAAGTTTTTAACCAAAATATATAATTTCTACCATTCCCTGCTACCTCGAAGTCAATATTATGCATAACACCATCAGCACGCTAATTGAATCAATAATAATGCAGGAGCAACAGTAAGATTCAGGCAGCTATAGACACAGAAAATACTTCAATCTACTTAAGAAAGATGGAAGCATTAACTGGATTATAAAGCAACTTGTAATGGCCATGGCTGTGGGACTGGCTAAATCAGACCTCTGTCAGAGACCCTCAGCAGTGGCCACACTGAGTTTTCATTGCTGTTAAAATGAGCAAGACAAACATTTATGAACTCATTCTTGTTGATTACTGTCTTTCTTCAGAAATATCACTTGTATTTTAAGTATCACTTGTATTTTATGTATCAGTTTATTCAGGCACCACCAAAAATATTTTGGTGGTGCCTGAATAAACTGATGTAGAAGAAAGAACACTGGCTTGAGAATTGTGAGGCTTGGGTCCTTGACATTAAATATATCTAGGATCTTGGAAAAATCAGCTTCTTGGTATATTAATTTTCTATTCTGCAACATGAGGAAACTTAATAGATGACTTCTAAGGTGCTTTATGTCTCTAACATTTATGTTTACATCAATTATTGGAAAGTGCTTTTTGGTAGTATTAATAGTTTTATAAATATGTATAATAGCATTAGATTCATGCCTGTAGACAGGGCTGGAATCTAAGCATTGAGAGCCTCATCCTTAGTATTCACCGTGCTGACCTTCATATTTACTTTCCTCCCTTTTTCTGTTCTTCCGTTTTCCATCCTCCCTTCCTTCCAGTTCTGTAGAGTAGAACAACATGTAGGAATTTTATTTTTTGTTTTGGGGTGTGTGTGTTTATGTACATCTGTCAGGGGACCGACCGCAGAAATTTGCAACAGCCTCCCCTGTGATGATGTTGGAAAATTTCAATCCCATAATAAATTCCTTCTAAGTTTTCTTTATCCCACACATTCTCAATTTTATGTTTCCTAGTCTTATCCAAAGCACACCTAGAAACACATGAAATATTTTTTTCTAGTCTGTCCTAAATTTTAGATCAGATACTTCCTGCAGGCTGGGTATAGAATTCATCTGATATTATACAGAAAAGGACAAATTCTAGTGATACTAGGGAACTTAAAATGATTAGCACTGTAATCATTTTTTCCTGCCTTACCAGAAGTAAAATTTTTAAAACTTTGAAGAGGTACCTACTTTTGGACAACTGATCAATAATTTCAAGTTCCTGTATGGGGTATGAAAAAAAACATAACATCTCTTAGACCTTAGCTGAATTACTTGGGTATTTACTCATCTACATTTTTAGTATTTTAGCCAACAGATTGAATTTCTTTCTTGAAGCTGGAAATCTCTTTTCTGTATAGTATAGTTCAGTTTTGAAAACAGAAAATAACAAAATGTTATCCTAATGTGTCTTCATATCTTCTCCCCTCCTTTTCCCTACAATGAAACCAGACCCATCTTTTTTAAGGTAAATATTTATAGATTATCAAGAATAGTCATTTTCCATACGACCTCACCCACCTGAATTCATAGTGAAAAATATCAAAAAGCCAAGAGTTTTTCGTTGAGATGTATCAGATGGGTTTGGAGCTGTAGGGCAATAAAAGACATCTAGAAATCTTCAGTTGACTCCATTCACATACTTAAATCAGTGCCCAGCTATGCTATCACGCTGCCTATTTACTATCTATAAATTTCTATTCATTGTAAAATGTTTTGATGTGAAATTGACTATCAGCCAGAATGCTTTCTGGGGGAGTTGATGAGTCAGCAATGAATACTACTGTGGTCTTTATTTATAGGCAGACCTCAAAGATATTGTGGGTTCAGTTCCAGCACCACAATAAAGTGAATATCAACAATAAAGTTAGTCTCACAAACTTCTTGGTTCCCCAGTGCATATAAAAGTTATTTTTACACTATGCTGTAACAAATTAAGTATGCAGTAGCATTAAATCTAAAAAATGTACATGCCTTAATTTAAGGTAACCATTATCTAAGCCTTTAGCAAGTCATAACCTTTTTTCTGATAGAGACTCTTGCATTAATGTCGATGGCTGCTGATTGATCAGGGTGGTGGTTGCTGAAGGTAGGGTTGACTGTGGGAATTTCTTAAATAAGACAACAATGAAGTTTGACACATTGATTGAGTCTTCCTTTCATAAATGATTTATCTGTGGCATACAATGCTGTTTGATAGCATTTTACCCACAGTAGAAATTCTTTCAGGATTGGAGTCAATCCTCTCAAAACCTGCTGCTGCTTATCAACTAAGTTTATGTAATATTCTAAATCTCCCTTTGTTGTCATTTCAACAACCTTCAAAGAATCTTCACCAGGAGTAGATTCCATCTCAAGAAACCATTTTCTTTGCTCTTCCACAAGTAGCAACTCTTCATCCATTATCAACAGGTAACAGTTGATTTGGTCACACCTTCAGGTTCTATGTCTAATTCTAGTTCTCTTGTTGTATTTCCACCACATCTGCAGTTACTTTCTCTACTGAAGTCTTGAACCCCCCCTCAAAGTCACCCATGGGGGTTGGAGTCAACGTCTTCCAAGCTCCTGAGAATGTTGATATTTTTACCTTTTCCCCATGAATCATGAATGTTCTTTATAGCATCTAGAGTGGTGAATACTTTCCAGAAGATTTTCAATTTTCTTTTTCCAGATCCATCAGGGGAATCATCTATAGCAGCTATGACCTTATGAAACATATTTCTTAAATAATAAAACCTGAAAGTTGAAATGACTCCTTGATCCATGGGCTGCAGAATGAATGTTGTGTTAGCCAGCATGAAAACAACATTTATCTCGTTGTACATCACCATCAGAGCTCTTGGGTGACCAGGTGCATTATCAATGAGCAGAAATATTTTGAAAGGAATTTTTTTTTCTGAGCAGTAGTTCTCAGCAGTGGGCTTAAAATATTCAGTAAACCAGAGACAGGAGAAGGTGGCGGAAGAGTAGGACGCGGAGGTCACCTTCCTCCCCACAGATAAATCAGAAATACATCTACACGTGGAAGTGCTCCTGTAGAACACCCACTGAACGATGGCAGAAGACCTCAGACCTCTCAAAAGGCAAGAAACTCCCCACGTACCTGGGTAGGGCAAAAGAAAAAAAAAAAAAAAAACAGAGACAAAAGAATAGGGACGGGACCTGCACTTCGTGGAGGGAGCTGTGAAGGAGGAAAGGTTTCCACCCAGTAGAAGCCCTTTCGCGGGCGGAGACTGCGGGTGGTGGAGGGGGAAGCTTCAGAGCCACGAGGAGAGCACAGCAACAGGGTGCAGAGGGCAAAGCGGAGAGATTCCCTCAGAGGATCAGTGCCGACCAGCACTCACCAGCCCGAGAGGCCTGTCTGCTCACCCGCTGGGGCGGGCGGGGGCTAGGAGCTGAGGCCCGCACCAAGAAGCCTGTGTGCGAGCACAGGTCACTCTCCACACCTCCCCTCCTGGGAGCCTGTGCGGCCCACCACTGCCAGGGTCCCGTGATCCAGGGACAACTTCCCGGGAGAACGCGTGGCGCGCCTCAGGCTGGTGCAACGTCACATCGGCCTCTGCCGCCGCAGGCTCGCCCCGCATCCGTAACCCTCCCTCCCCCCGGCCTGAGTGACCCACAGCCCCCGAATCAGTGGCGCCTTTAACCCCGTCCTGTCTGAGGGAAGAACAGACGCCCTCAGGCGACCTACATGCAGAGGCGGGGACAACTCCAAAGCTGAACCCAAGGAGCTGTAAGAACAAAGAAGACAAAGGGAAATTTCTCCCAGCAGCCTCAGAAGCAGTGGATTAAAGCTCCACAGTCACCTTGATGTACCCTGCATCTGTGGAATTCCTGAATAGACAACGAATCATTCCAAATTGCGGAGGTGGACTTTGGGAGCAAGATAGATTATTTTTTCCCCTTTTCCTCCTTTTGTGAGTGTGTATGTGTATGCTTCTGTGTGAGATTTTTTCTGTGTAGCTTTGCTTTCACCATTTGTCCTAGGGTTCTGTCTGTCCGTTTTTTTAAAAAAATTTTTTCTTAATAATAATTTTTTATTTTAATAACTTTATTTTACTTTATCTTACTTTATTTTATTTTATCTCCTTCCTTCCTTCCTTCCTTCCTTCCTTTCTTTCTTTCTTTCATTTTTTTCTCCCTTTTATTCTGAGCCGTGTGGATGAAAGGCTCTCGGTGCTCTAGCCAGGTGTCAGGGCTGTGCCACTGAGGTGGGAGAGCCAACTTCAGGACACTGGTCCACAGGAGACCTCCCAGCTCCACGTATTATCAAACTGAGAAAATCTCCCAGAAATCTCCATCTCAACACCAACACACAGCTTCACTCAATGACCAGCAAGCTACATTGCTGGACACCCTATGCCACAAAACTAGCAAAACAGGAACACAGTCCCATCCATTAGCAGACAGGCTGCCTAAAATCATAAGGCCACAGACACCCCAAAAGACACCGCCAGACGTGGACCTGACCAGCAGAAGGACAAGATCCAGCTTCATCCACCAGAACATAGGCACTAGTCCCCTCCACCAGGAAACCTACACAACCCACTGAAACAACCTTAGCCACTGGGGACAGACACCAAAAACAACGGGAACTACGAACCTGCAGCCTGCGAAAAGGAGACCCCAAACACAGTAAGATAAGCAAAATGAAAAGACAGAAAAACACACAGCAGATGAAGGAGCGAGGTAAAAACCCACCAGACCTAACAAATTTAGAGGAAATAGGCAGTCTACCTGAAAAAGAATTCAGAATAATGA
>NC_041223.1:65278903-65280930 GCF_002837175.3 Physeter macrocephalus
CTGATCTTTCAGCAGAAACTCTGCAAGCCAGAAGGGAGTGGCAGGACATATTTAAAGTGCTGAAGGAAAAAAACCTACAACCAAGATTACTCTACCCAGCAAGGATCTCATTCAGATTTGATGGAGAAATTAAAACCTTTACAGACAAGCAAAAGCTGAGAGAGTTCAGCACCACCAAACCAGCTTTAAAACAAATGCTAAAGGAACTTCTTTAGGCAAGAAACACAAGAGAAGGAAAAGACCTACAATAACAAACCCAAAACTATTAAGAAAATAGGAATAGGACCATACATCTCGATAAGTACCTTAAATATAAATGGATTAAATGCTCCCACCAAAAGACACAGACTGGCTGAATGGATACAAAAACAAGACCCATATATATGCTGTCTACAAGAGACCCACTTCAGACTAGGGACACATACAGACTGAAAGTGAGGGGATGGAAAAAGATATTCCATGCAAATGGAAATCAGAAGAAAGCTGGAGTAGCAATTCTCATATCAGACAAAATAGACTTTAAAGTAAAAACTATAACAAGAGACAAAGAAGGACACTATATAATGATCAAGGGATCGATCCATGAAGAAGATATAACAATTGTAAATATTTATGCACCCAACATAGGAGCACCTCAATACATAAGGCAAATACTAACAGCCATAAAAGGGGAAATCGACAGTAACACAATCATAGTAGGGGACTTTAACACCCCACTTTCACCAATGGACAGATCATCCAAAATGAAAATAAATAAGGAAACACAAGCTTTAAATGATACATTACACAAGATGGACTTAATTGATATTTATAGGACATTCCATCCAAAAACAACAGAATACACATTCTTCTCAAGTGCTCATGGAACATTCTCCAGGATAGATCATATATTGGGTCACAAATCTAGCCTTGGCAAATTTAAGAAAATTGAAATCATACCAAGTATCTTTTCTGACCACAACGCTATGAGACTAGATATCAATTACAGGAAAAGATCTATAAAAAATACAAACACATGGAGGCTAAACAATACACTACTTAATAACGAAGTGATCACTGAAGAAATCAAAGAGGAAATCAAAAAATACTTAGAAACAAATGACAATGGAGACACGACGACCCAAAACCTATGGGATGCAGCAAAAGCAGTTCTAAGAGGGAAGTTTATAGCAATAAAATCCTACCTTAAGAAACAGGAAACATCTCAAATAAACAACCTAACCTGGAACCTAAAGCAATTAGAGAAAGAAGAACAAAAAAACCCCCAAATTTAGCAGAAGGAAAGAAATCATAAAGATCAGATCAGAAAAAAAATGAAGAAGAAATGAAGGAAATGATAGCAAAGGTCAATAAAACTAAAAGCTGGTTCTTTGAGGTGATAAACAAAATTGATAAGCCATTAGACCGACTCATCAAGAAAAAAAGAGAGAAGACTCAAATCAATAGAATTAGAAATGAAAAAGGAGTGGTAACAACTGACAGTGCAGAAATACAAAGGATCATGAGAGATTACTACAAGCAACTCTATGCCAATAAAATGGACAACCTGGTAGAAACGGACAAATTCTTAGAAATGCACAACCTGCCGAGACTGAACCAGGACTAAATAGAAAATATGAACAGACCAATCACAACCACTGGAATTGAAACAGTGATTAAAATCTTCCAACACAAAAAAGCCCAGGACCAGATGGCTTCACAGGCGAATTCTGTCAAACACTTAGAGAACAGCTAACAGCTGTCCTTCTCAAACTCTTCCAAAAGATAGCAGAGGGAGGAACACTCCCAAACTCATTCTACGAGGCCACCATCACCCTGATACCAAAACCAGTCAAAGATGTCATACAGAAAGAAAACTGCAGGCCAATATCACTGATGAACATAGATGCAAAAATTCTCAATAAAATACTAGCAAACAGAATCCAACAGCACATTAAAAGGATCATACACCATGATCAAGTGGGGTTTATTCCAGGAATGCAAGGATTTTTCAATATACACAAATCAATCAACGTGATACACCATAT
>NC_041223.1:65281498-65347063 GCF_002837175.3 Physeter macrocephalus
TTATGATAAAAACACTGCAGAAAGTAGGCATAGAGGGAACTTTCCTCAACATAATAAAGACCATATATGACAAACCCACAGCCAACATTGTCCTCAAGGGTGAAAAACTGAAACCATTCCCACTAAGATCAGGAACAAGACAAGGTTGCCCACTCTCACCACTCTTTTTCAACATAGTTTTGGAAGTTTTAGCCACAGCACTCAGAGAAGAAAAAGAAAAGGAATCCATATGGGAAAAGAAGTAAACCTGTCACTGTTTGCAGATGACATGATACTCTACATAGAGAATCCTAAAGATGCTACCAGAAAACTACTAGAGCTAATCAACGAATTTGGTAAAGTAGCAGGAGAAATATAGATCAATGGAACAGGATAGAAAGCCCAGAGATAAACCCACACACATATGGTCACCTTTTCTTTGATAAAGGAGGGAAGGATATACAGTGGAGAAAAGACAGCCTCTTCAATAAGTGGTCCTGGAAAACTGGACAGGTACATGTAAAAGTATGAAATTAGAACACTCCCTAACACCACACACAAGAATAAACTCAAAATGGGTTAAAGACCTACATGTAAGGCCAGACACTATCAAACTCTTAGAGGAAAACATAGGCAGAACACTCTATGACATAAATCACAGCAAGATCCTTTTTGACCCACCTCCTAGAGAAATGGAAATAAAAACAAAAATAAACAAATGGGACCTAATGAAACTTAAAAGCTTTTGCACAGCAAAGGAAACCATTATCAAGACCAAAGACAACCCTCAGAATGGGAGAAAATATTTGCAAATGAAGCAACTGACAAAGGATTAATCTCCATAATTTACAAGCATCATGCAGCTCAATAACAAAATCAAACAACCCAATCTAAAAATGGGCAGAAGACCTAAATAGACATTTCTCCAAAGAGGATATACAGATTGCCAACAAACATGTGCAAGAATGCTCAACATCATTAATCATTAGAGAAATGCAAATCAAAACTACAGTGAGGGATTCCCTGGTGACGCAGTGGTTGAGAGTCCGCCTGCCGATGCAAGGGATACTGGTTCGTGCCCTGTTCTGGGAAGATCCCACATGCCGCGGAGCGGCTAAGCCTGTGAAACATGGCCGCTGAGCCTGCGCGTCTGGAGCCTGTGCTCGGCAACGGCAGAGGCCACAACAGTGAGAGGCCTGAGTACCGCAAAAAAAAAAAATAAAATAAAAATAAAAAGAGATATCACCTCATACTGGTCAGAATTGCCATCATCAAAAAATCTAGAAACAATAAATGCTGGAGAGGGTGTGGAGAAAAGGGAACACTCTTGCACTCTTAGTGGGAATGTAAATTGATACACAAAGTGAGCGAGTGGCATGGACATATATACACTACCAAATGTAAAATAGTTAGTGGGAAGTAGCCGCATAGCACAGGGAGATCAGCTAAGGGAGATCAGCTAGGTGGTTTGTGACCACCTAGAGAGGTGGGATAGGGAGGGTGGGAGGGAGGGAGAGGCAGGAGGGAAGAGAGAGATATGGGAACATATGTATATGTATAACTGATTCACTTTGTTATAAAGCAGAAACTAACACACCATTGTAAAGCAATTATACTCCAATAAAGACATTAAAAATATATCTGTATTCAGTAAACCATGCTGTAAACCCAAGCTGTCATGCAGGCTTTGATGTTCCATTTATAGAGCACAAGCAGTGTATATTTAGTATAATTCTTAATGGATTTTCACAATGGTAAATTAGTGTTGGCTTCAATTTAAAGTCATCAGCTGTATTATTAGCCCCTAACAAGAGAGTCAGCCTGTCCTTTGAAGTTTTAAATCCAGGCCTTGACTTCTCCTCTCTGGCTATAAAAGTCCTAGCCAGACTTTTGTTTACATTGAAAATCTGTCATTTAGTGTAGCCGCCTTCATGAATTATCTTAGCTAGATCTTCTGGATAACTTGCTTCAAACTTCTATGTTAGCACTTGCTGCTTCAGCTTGTACTTTTATGTTATAGGGACAGCTTCTTTCCTTATACCACGTGAACCAACCTCTGCTACCTTGAAATTTTCTTCTGCAGATTCCTCACCTCTCAGCCTTCATAAAATTGAAGAGAGTTAGGGCCTTGCTCTCGATTAGGCTTTGGATTAAGGGAATGTTGTGGCTGGTTTGATTTTCTATCTAGACCCCTAAAACTTTCTTCATATCAGCAGTGTTTGTTTTACTTCCTTATCATTCAGGTGTTCACTGGAGTAGCACTTTCGATTTCCTTCAAGAACTTTTGTTTTGCATTTACAACCTGGCTAATTGTTTGGCACAAGAAGCCTAGCTCTCAGCATATTTATGCTTTTGAGATGTCTTCCTCACTAAGCTAATAATTTCTAGTTTTTGAATTAAAGTGAGAGATTTGCAACTCTTCCTTTCACTTGAACACTTAGAGGCCACTGAAGGATTATTAAATGGCCTGATTTCAATATTGTTGTGTCTCAGGAAATAGAGAGGCCTTAGGAGAGGGAGAGAGTAGGGGAAATGGCCAGTTGGTGCAGCAGTCAGAGCACACACATTTATCGATTAAGTTCATTGACTTATAGGGGTCAAGTTTGTGGTGCCCCAAAACAATTACAATAGTAATACCAAATATCACTGGTCATGCATTACCATAAAAAAATATAATAATAATGAAAATTTTGAAATATTACAAAAATTATTAAAATATGACAGAGACATGAAGTGAGCAAATGCTTTTTTAAAAAATGGCACCAAGGGCTCCCCTGGTGGCGCAGTGGTTGAGAGTCCGCCTGCCGATGCAAGGGACACGGGTTCGTGCCCTGGTCCGGGAAGATCCCACATGCCGTGGAGTGGCTAGGCCCGTGAGCCATGGCCGCTGAGCCTACGCGTCCGGAGCCTATGCTCCACAACTGGAGAGGCCACAACAGTGAGAGGCCCGCCTGCCGCAAAAGAAAAAAAAAAAATGGCACCAATAAAGTTGTTCGATGCAGGGTTGCCGCAAACCTTCAATTTATAAAAAAACAGTTATCTATGAAGCACAGTAAAGCAAAGTGCAATAAGACAAGTTATGCTCGTATACTCTTTTGTCAGATAACATCAAAGAAACAAATAGGTTAACATTACCCAATGCCTTTTATCCCCTAAATTTTGATCTGTCCTTTAAAGTTTTTTAGACTCTAGGTTCTCATTACTTGTAAAGGGATACTAAGTTAGTAGTGGTTTCTTTATTCTCTAGGTGAGCCTGCAAACTAAAGTATGAATACAAAAACGTTATATATAATCATAATATTTTCAAGTTATATTTTCCGTTTATTTTGATTTTCTAATCTTTTAGAAAGATATTGTGCTCTCTCTTTAGATAAGTAGACCACTGTAACTACTTAAGTGCTTTTAAAAATAATTATGTATAGAAACTCCAAGATGAGATTTAATGAGTGAGAAAGTCATTGGATTTTTAGATTGAAAGATAGAAGTTTATTTTTAATTAGCAAAAAACTATGAATTTCAAAACGCAGATGAGTTTATTTACGTCCCCTTGCTTTTATCCTTAATTGAAAATTAGATACATAGAATTGAATTTATCACAATCTTTGGTTCATGACAATCACTGTGGATATATCAGTAACCTTTTTAATGATCAATTTTATGTTATTTCATTCCCGTATTTCATAATATATTAAATCATCATGAACATACTATCCAATCTCAAAAGTAGTTACTCTCTATTACTTATAGCTGAATTCTATAAACCTTCCCTAATTCATCCCTAAGGCTTCCCTTCAGAAGTTACTACTACTGTCATTTCCTCATTTTTTTCACATATATAATTAATGCATAAACAATTTATGGTTAATTTTTACTTGTTTTCAATCTATATAAAAAGATATGACACATATTTTCTACTTGGAATTTCTCTTCCAACACAAATATGTTAATAAGATTAATCGTTGTTGAACATGCCTGCTGTTCATTTATTTTTACTTTCATATATTATTGAATTAGTATACTTTATTTTTTATCCATTTTTAGTTAATGAGAATTTCAGTTTTTCTAGTATTGCAAGATCACTGCTATAAAAAGTCTTCCTCATGGTTTTTTGTTATACATGACCTAAAGTTGTTGCTTCATGAGTTTCAACTTTATAAAATATTGTCAAATTGTTTTAGAAAAAATGGTTGAAAACGCTCACTGGTAATGTTTTAGTAATACAGATTGTGTAGAGACCCTCAAACCCTTGATATGGTCATTCCTTTTAAGTTGTGCCACTCCAGTTTTCTAAACTGGTATCTCATTTACCAGTTTTGTTTTGCTTTTCTTTGGTTAATAATAAGGTTGAACATCTCTTAATAAGCTGTGAGTCATGAATACTGTATAATATACATTCATGATTTATGACCTTTCTTCTATTGGTTCACTGGTCTTTTTTAAAATTAATGTGTACAATCTATTAAAATTACACATTTTTATTGCTGATACAAATTCTTTGTGAATACGTGTTACAAATATCTTGTCTTTTGTAGCATATCTTTCACTTTCTTTAGATGTCTTTTGATGAACTGATTGTAAATTTTATGCTATGTTTATTATTATCCTTTTTGATTATTTTTGTACTTATTTAAATATCTTTCCCAAAGTCAGAATGATGCACACTATATTTTTTCTAAATGTTTAAACATTTTTCTTTTCTCATTCAAATTCTTAATTCAGTTAGAGTTTGTTTTTGTGTATGAGACAAGTTAGAGATGTTTTTTCCAACCCCATTTATTGATAATTTCTTAGTTCATTCCACCTGTATCATTTCCCTAGGTTTTAAGTAAATGTGAGTCTGTATCTAGGCTCTCATTTGGCTCCATGATCAATTTAATCTCTCCCTTCACTAACACCACTCCATCTTAGTTATAATATTTTGTAATAACTTATAAGATAAGTACTTCCTTATTCTTTTTGTTGTTGTTGTTAGTGGCTCTTCATGACACTTTACTTCTCCATATACGATTTAGGTTATCCTTTTTTAATTTAGGGAAACTATTTTCATTTCTTTAAAGACTTTGTTTCTATTTATTTTTCTGGACAGTTTATTTTATCTGAATGTTGTGTTTCTACTTTTGTCTTCCATACCTCTTAAATTTTACATTTTTCTTCCTTTACCTCTCCCGTTTCCTTCTGAGACAGTTTCTTAATATGATCAACTAAATAACTTGATCCTCACCTAAATTTCATCTGCTGTCCCCATTAATCTTTTTATTATATTTTTACAACTAATATTTTCACCTGGCTATTTTAATAGTTTCTCATTCTTATTTGAAATTTGAATTTGCTAACATAACATTTCTTATTTCTTTAGATTTTTGGTCTGACTGTTCTAATATTTCTGCTTCAGATGGTATATAATTCCCAGTCTTTTTCTTTTGAAGGGGACAGTTCTCTTTAAGTGTTCGGGTTTTTTTAGTCTAGGAGTGCTTATTTTCCTGAGTCTATCACCTACTCTTGTAATGCTTTTTAAGGGATTGAAGGCTAGAACTTGGTTCAAGTGAGTTCAAAGAGGCCGTAGAGATAAGCCCATAAGTGGAGAGCTCCAGCTCCATTAGACCACTGTTAATTGCCTATATTTGTTATCATTTCCATCACCTTAACACCCTGAAGAAGAGCAGCGTGGGGAGAGGGCAATGTTTTTAGAATATCAATAGAAAAAATAGAAAAAGTCATAGAAAACCAATCACTTCTTACCTATGTCTTTCAGCACCTCACTAAAAAGCTTTTGTGGTGCCCTGATACCACCCATTGACCTCAGCAGAAAGGCAGCTAATGACTGATCCAACGCGGTGGTGATGGGAGGGAGCATGAAATATGTACAGAAATAACAACTAATTTTTATCTGTTTTATAATTCCCTCACTACCACAGCTAGCCTAAACAGTCCGTCCTGCTACAACCACCCATAAACCACACAACTTTTTCAAAACCATCTTCTGTCTCACTGGGACTCCTAGCTTTTGATTTTGTTGCTGTATTGTGGATACCTTTGTCTCCTCTCTCCTTTCTCCAGGGTAGGTTTTGACAGAAGACACCAGAAAAAGAGATTAATTCTAGTTATGTCAGGAATCACAGTGTCCTCCTTTCCTCTTTGCTTAGGTGTATATTTGTAAGTTTTCTTTACTTCAGAAAATAATGAGATGAACCAGTTTAAGTATTTTTAAGTACACATTTTGGTCTCCTCTTTCTATTTGCATTAAACAAAACAAAATGAAACAAACAAAACAAAACAAAACAAAATACTCCTCTAGAACAGAGTTTGACTATCTTATCACAAAAACTGTTCCTTCCTTAAGAAACGTGTCACAGTTTTTCCTATGATAGTGAGAGAAAAGAAATTGACAGTGTATGCATATGTTTTCTATGAAATCACTCTGTACACTAGAAAGCACTTGAATTTTTCAACAGCTATGATATCCTAAATTTACAACCAATGATTTTTTTTCCTAAAATCCACCAAAGGTAAGTTAACCAATCCATAATTATTCTTCTACACTTTTCCTTATGCTCCAATTATATTACTAATGGAATCACACACACACAAAAAAAAAGCCCCCACACACAAAACCCAAAACCCAAAAAAATCTGTGATGGCAGGTCAATCCTTCTAGTTTGCCTGTTCTAGGTTCAGAGAATTCTCTTGAGTTTTTTTATCCCTGGTGAATTTCTTACCAAATTACTTTCAATTATTGTTGAAGTCATCACTGATTCATTTATTGCCTATTAAAAAAACAAATATGTTACAGATGTCAGGTTTAATAGTGCTCTGTGACAAAAGTTATCATAATGTTGCCCTTCAGCCATTTTTTTACATGAAACAATATTACTTTCTCCATTCCTCCCTCCCTCTTTCTCTCTCCCTCTCTCTGTTTCTCTCTCTCTCTCTCTCTCTCTCTCTCTCTCTCAATATTACTTTCTCCATTCCTCCCTCCCTCTTTCTCTCTCCCTCTCTCTGTTTCTCTCTCTCTCTCTCTCTCTCTCTCTCTCTCTCACACACAAACACTCACACACATACACGGCAATCTAAAGTTTTAATTATTTTCTGAAAGATAGTTGAGATGAACTTTTTCTGATCCTCTGAAATAAGCTCTTCTGGTAAAGTTTTCTGCCAGGGACACGTTGGTGAGAGTTATCTGGCTAGCACTTGGCAGCTATTCTTCTGTTCTCATGAACTAAATAAGTTAGTTGCGTAATTCTGGGTGGAAACTGACTTTGGCTTCATCAGCAACAATGTCTATAGAAGCGGTAGAGAAATAACATGTAACTGCCTGAATATCAAAAGAGTGAACATTTTCATCAATCGTAAATGATTGTCCTGTACATGCTATTAAGTAGTGGAAACAAGTAAATGCCAAGCATTTTATTTTTAAATCAGTGGTCAAATTTAAAGTATATACTATTAAATTTAAATATATATACATATATATGTATATATATACATATCTATCTTTCTGTTTACAAAAATAAATCATGTATTGAAATGGTGAGGGTAATAGGTTCATCAGATAGGGTAAAGCATGCATATCTGAGAAACATTAATCACCGTTCACCACAACTAATAATCATAAATGCATCCATTGACAATTCAGAAAATATGATTAGTTTCAGAATACCTCATATTGACTTCACTAAATTTTAGTTTCACTAAAAATGTCTGCTTAACAAGATAGCTAAACATTGCTTTCCTCATTTAGGTATATGTGTATTTTAATACAAAACTGTTGTATATTGTATATTTCAATACAAAAATTGTTTTCAGCCCTTAAAAAGTTAGATACAAAGGGACTTAGTTGATAGTTCATAGTTTCTAATTATTAGTTTTTTTCTTCCCTTCTCCCCACCCCAGACAGCTGAAGTCGACACCTTAGTTTAAGTCTACTACCCATACCAATGTATGAGAGGTGAAACATATTTTCCTACCACAACATATATAATATTTTGAAGTGATTCAACCACATTTGTGAGAAAGTTTACTTATCTTTAAATCTAGTTCTTTTCTGAGTTAACTTAGAGTCTCTTTCTGTTGAGTGATATTTCTTATACATTTTATGAGTTCAATTAGTATATCAGAAGTTCACAGTATAGTTTTTAAACTTAATGTTTAAGATTAAACTTTTAAGAGAATGCTTTATTAATTGGCAAAATATTTTAAAGGGAAATTTAACATTTAGAGAATAACAATTATATTTCAGCTTTCACTTATGTTGGGTAGAAAACTATTGTTTTTCACCTGTAAACATCCATTTCCCCCCCCTTCCCACTGTACCTCTCCTCTTCTGCTCGTTTAGGTAAGGGTCATCCGGAACTACCCATAATTTATTCTCTAACCAGTTCAAGTAAGGTTGACCCCACCCACATCTTTGGATGTGGATAGGAGCTCAGGGTACACCAAATAGAGCATTTCATTTCCTGGATACAGTGACTCATTCAGGAATGGGCATGTGACACATGCAAGGCCAATAAAGGCAGGGAAGTGCAATCCTGGGACTTACTCTTAAACAGTTGGGCAAAGGGGAATTTTAGCCTCTGACAAATTTTAGCCTCTGACAATTTTAGCCTCTGACAATTTTAGCCTCTGAAGTCTATCTTACTTTGCACCCAAGTGCAAACTTTGAACTACCTGAGAACAGCTGAAGTAGATGGAAGGCTAATATAAAGTGTCTGTATGAAAGGATTGGGAATTGAAACTCTGAAGGTAAGTCTGACATTTGACACCACATTCTTCTCAGATATTTGCTAAGTAGGAGCAGAGGATGGGAAGAAGCGTATCTGATCACAAAGAGGCAGTAGAGAGGCAGAGATGTAGAACAAAGGTCTCATCAATTTCATAAGGCTGGGGGCTCAAAGTAGAAGTTGTTTTGATAAATACCTTGGATTTTCATTTGGGAAAATAAAGGTCTGAAACCTAAGAGTAAGGTCATACCAGAGAAGAATAGTTCTCACAAGGACTAAACAAACTTAAACTCAGCTCCTAACGGGTTAAGGGGCAGTGGTTCTTAAGCAGGGGCATCACCACAGCCACACCTCGGGACATTTGGCCATGCACAGAAACAATTTGGATTGCCAGAACATGCGAGAATGCTACTGGTATCTAGTGAGTAGAAGCAAGGGAAGCAGCTAAGCATCCTACAATGCACAGGACAGCTTTGCAAAACAAAGAATTATCCTGGTCCAAAATATGAATAGTGCTGAGGTTTAGAAACCCTTGTTTAAGGTGATTTACACTAACCTGACAGCTGGAAAGGAATCCTTAAGGAATCTATTCCTTCAAATTATCTCTACAATTTTTATACTAAATTTTCTCAATCAAAAATCCAATAAAAATAACTTGTAATCAAAAAAAGTAAGAAATATCTAAAAACCAAGAGAAAAAACAAGTAATTAAATAGAAATTTAGAAATTGGAGTATTCAGACCCCTAGAAGCTATATAAAATAGTCAAATGGATTCTAGAAATAAAAATTAATACAACTCTTAAATTACAGATTGAAACAGAAAAGAAAAAAAATATCTGGAAGGGTATAGAAGATTTGAACAGCACAGTTACCTACTTTTAGAACTTAATTAGCATATATGTTGACCACTTCACAAAACAACTGCAGAATACACATTTGTTTCAATTGTTTCTGGTGCATTTATAAAAAGTAACCATATGCTGCTCCACAAAGCAAATAAACCTCCACAAGTTTTTAGGAACTGGTAACGTGCATAGTACTGATCGCAGTGGAATTAAGCTAAAAAACGGTAACAAAAGGTAACCAGAAAGCACTAATATATTTGAAAATTAAGGAGTACTCTTATAAAGAACTAATATTACATAAGAAAATGCTTATTAAATGTTTTACTCAATGCTTGGCATATAATGTTAGATTTTGAAATTAGTTATTATTATAGAATACAACCCTGTATTTCGTACTCTAAAGTTAAATAAAATAACATATTCCTTAGGTCTACATCAATATTGCCTTATTCTCTACACTTTTCAGCTCTGGTTTCCATTAGTTGGATTCATTCTCAGGAAGTTTTCTGCTTGTGTAACATAACTGTTACCTGGAACCACACTTTTCCTCTTAATCTCTGAGCAACCGAAGTTAATACAGCAGTTCTATTCTTTAACAATTTAGTTTGCTTTTCAAATAAACTTTTTTTAATAAATTGAAGTATAACTTAATAGAGAAAAGTGTTCAAGCTTAGGTATACCTCTCTATGTGCAGATCAATGTATAGTGTGTGGACTATTTAATCACCACCCTGGTCAAGAAATAGAACACGGCCAGCATCTAGAAGCTCTTTTTAGCTCCAGTGGGTCAAAAGAGAGATCAAGGTGGATATTAGAAGATATTGAACATACTACAAACCAAAAATTTGTAGAATGCAGCTAAACGACATGATTAGAGGACAAACAATTTTGGACATAGCCTGGACTCTCATCCAGTGGGAGATTATCCAAAATTTTGAGCAGCTTAATTGCATGGTATATAAAGAAGCTTAAATGGACAGTGTGACCCATAGAGTCAAGAAACTGCAGTCAATAAATTCAAATATAAAATTATCATAGTAACTTAGAAGTGAGGCTTTTATATACAGATAGATAATCACAGTGAGAGTTGGAAATGGGGTAGTGGGGGGAGATATAAAGTAGGGAATCATTGACTGTAATGTGTCAGTTACTTGGCTGATGATGAAGGAGAGGAGTGAAAGGGTAGCATTATGACTTGTTCCTGAGTGGCAGTGACATTTAAGGGAACTAAGGAGGCAGAAAAATAGGTTTAGTTAGATGGGTGTTACTTACTTTAGTCTCAACTTCCTCATTATGATAACTTATTTCTGCCATTAAAACAAAAACAGAAGCAGATTTGTGTCTGGTAACAGGGAATCTTATGGGAATCTGAAAAAAATATACTTTAAAAGAGTGGTTTGGTTTTTCTGCACAAAGAAGAAAATCTACAGTATAACTGGCTGATTATGTTTAGATCATCCACTTTCAACCCAATTAGAATGTAAAGTGTATAGTCTACATAAATATCAGAAATGCTTAACCAAATTTGAAACCGGTGATGACAGTTGATAGAGGTAATTCTTAAACTGGAATCACATTCAACATTTACTATATGTATTTCCCTTGGTTCTTGAAAGCTGGAATGCAAACCTGAGGAAAAGTGAGTGGCAATTTCCAGAGAGGCATATGGGCCACAGGAATTGCTGGAGGAGAAGTCTTCTAATTTGAATCTCCCTTTAGCTAGTATTTGAGACAAGTGAGTGATAGTGTCATTTCTCTTGATATTAATGCCCAGGGAACTTGTCACTGTACCTGGAAAAGCATCAGAAAATTACATTAGGAGACAACTTGGGGAGGACAGTTTTAGGCCTATTATGTGTATGCTGTTTCTGAACAGAATCAAGGATCAGGTTTTGCTACTTTTGAAAATAAGGGTTGGGAATTCCTTGGCGGTCCAGTGCTTAGGACTCAGCGCTTTCACTGCCAAGGGCGTGGGTTCAATGCCTGGTTGGGTAACTAAGATCCCACAAGCCATGAGGCTTGGCCAAAAAACCCAGAAAACAACAACAAAAAAAAGGGTCAGTTGTCCCAGTGATGGAATGTGCTTACTTTTCTGACTGCTTAAGATCACTGTCTTCTACATCACATGAGGCTTCTGTTTGGCACTAACATTGATTTCATTATTTGGATACTATCTTTTTTTCTTAATCAGTTGTAACACCTTTCTAAATCTATTTTTATAATTCTGCAGTCTCCTCTTTCAGCATCAAGTGTGTGCAAAGATCTTATGTGTGTGAATAGTGTGGCTTGGGTACATAGGATAGAGGAGTTGATGGCTGAAATTTGCAATCTTGCAACTCTGATACTTTTTCTCCAAAATAGGAAAATGTTTTATTTTAATTAAATTTAGCTAAGCTAACAAAGAATTTAAATATATTGATAAAAATGATTTTAAATTAACAATTTATGAAAATGTCCCTAAATTGCTTCAAGTGACTAGAGTTTTTATTTCCATTAAATTATATAAAGCAAATCTTCTAAAAATTTATAATAACATAATATATAATTGGTATAAATGTATTATCTTTAGAGATAATGGGAGAGATTATAGATCTTGGTCTGCATTGTCACAAAGTTCAAATTAATAAAATTTTAGTTCATGAGTTCTTACTATGTAATTTTTTTAAAGATAAAATTTGAATTTTGAGTAACTTCATTTTAAACAGCAACCAGTGGGTGATTCCATACCCCAGTTCTATCAAAGTAGTTTAATACATGCAGCCTTGTAGAAGACACTCTCAAGATCAGTGAGGTCACCACTTGTGAAGGTATGTTGCTGCTACTGAATCAGTCAGAAGGCAAGAACTCTATCAAGCAAGTCCCTAGGGGCTGTGTCACAGGTTTTCACAGCTGCAACCTTCTCTGTCCATGTTGCAAACGTGTCCGACACTAACTATGGCTGTTATAAGCTTAGCATTCATTTCCCCTGATATATTGACACTAGAGTGAAACATGGCGGCCTGGGACAAAGAGATTTGGTGTTCTCACCGTGAATCATCCCACAGGGGTTACTGATAAGCACTGCAAGAAATCATGGATAGCTGGCAAGGTCCTCTGCCCTAATTTGTTTTTTAACTTTTCGTTCAGGCAGTGTAACTTGATCACATCCCTGCAAGCAAGACCTTAGGCATTGTGTGAGGGGGATTTACAGCCAAGTAAGACAGCCATTTCAGACTACAGAGAAATCCCTTTAGTTGCATAGTATCTGCAGTTTTCTTCTTAGTTTGGGGAAGTAGATTTCATATGATATTACTCTTTTTTTTTTTAAGACACACAGATTTGTTTTTTTCTCTCTCCATGTGACTAATTGAGGGAATTTACTGCTGGATGTGAAGAAGCAACCAGCATTCATTATTATCTCTAGTCACAGTTTCATGGAAAATCAATGTGTAAAAAAAACTCTCTTTAATATCCTTTACTGTTATTCTTTCAAACACAGTTTTCCTTTCCCTGTTAAAAGGTAAAAAGAATTCAGCAGATTGACTCCAGGTGAGAATATACATTCTGACAAAGGGCCGGAAGTATGATGGAGAAAGAATGTACCATGTCAAACACCTTCAGCCATACTGTTGACAAACCCAATCTTGTTAAGTACTGGACAGCTGCTTTCCTACCACACTGCCTGTCCTGTTTAAGCTACAGCATTAAAATTTGGCAGATCAACTTTTAGCACTGACAGAAATGTTGTTGCCTACCTACTACTGCTTGGAGATTAAACAGTCCAACCGAACTATTAAGAAACTTTGACACCCATAAACAATTTATAAAAACTCCCGTTTGGCACAATGAAAACAACTCAACTGAAAAGATTTTGAGCAAGAACATATTGGAAAGAAAACCTATTTCCTATAAAAGGATAACAAAGGAGCCCTTTAAAAAGCATGTGATTTACTGGTTGGAGGAAATAAAAAAATCCTACCCCTTCTTTTCCATTGAATTTTTGTCAACAGTAAAGAATGTCTAGATTACTTTTAAAAATAATTCATTTTTCTGCTCTACTGATGTAGTTCATATCACTATACATGGTAGAAATTTTATAGAATATTCTGCTTTGATTTCTAGAACAATAATTCTATTTTGAAACATTAATTAGATTTAATCTAAAGCTGAAATAAGAGTAGTTTAAAGAGAAGCTAAGAACAAGGCCTACCTAGTAGTAAATGCAGTGATATGTAAAAGTAATTAAAACTTCACTGAAAGTTTCTTCATATTCAAATGTATGTTTTGAAATCATTCAGAGTAGAATCTAGGATGATGTATGTATTTATTCTCATGTGTTTCTCATTCCCTTGCAGAAAAGACTTTTCTGCATTGAAACTGGACTTCAGTTTTAGGCTAGAAGAATGAGTCTAAATATAGTGCAAAAAACTGTTTATTATAACTTCAGTGAATGCTTCATTCACATACCTCTCAAACACTTGTCAGCAATGCGACCAATAAGTATTCAGTTCTCAACTTGTAGCTCAGCAATTCTGGGTGGCATCAGGAGACATGCTGATGGCAGTTTCAGTTGCTGCCCTCAGCCTGTGACATACCCAGGAGTGGTGAACTCTGACTACCTTTAGTATTGTTTTTTGTATTGATGCAGTAAATCCAAACCATGTCAGTTTGAGATGTTGTTGGCAACATGTTTTTACGTTCCCAGGAGTGAGGGGCATTGTGTTCTCTCTCATATACAGAACAAACAACAATATTAAAGTAGAAAACAAAGTATTGGGTTGGCCAAAAAGTGCCTTTGGTTTTTAAGTAAAAATATAAGACATATTTTTCATTTTCACCAAGAACTTTATTGAACAACATATTCACCCTTTTGTTCCACTACCTTCTGCCATTTTTCAAGCAACTTCATAATTCCATCTTCCCAAAAACTTTTTATCTTTTTGAGCAAAGAACTGTTCCAGGTGCCCTTTACAGTCTTCCAGGGAATTTAATTTTTTTCCATTAAGAGAATTTTGTAAAGACCTAAATAAATGGAAATCTGAAGGTGAAATGTCAATTGAATATGGCGGATAAAGCAGAACCTCCCAGCCAAGCTGTAACAGTTTTTGCCTGAAAGAAACATGCAGTCTTGCGGTATTCTGATAGAAGATTATGAGTTTTCTGTTGACTAATTCTGGACGCTTTTCATGGAGTGCTGCTTTCAGTTGATCTAATTGGTAGCAGTACTTGTTGGAATTAATCGTTTCGATTTCCGGAAGGAGCTCATAATAGAGGACTCCCTTCCAATCCCACCGTATACACAACATCACCTTCTTTGGATGCAGACTGGCCTTTGGTGTGGTTAGTGGTGGTTCATTTCAGTTGTCCCACGATCTCTTCCGTTCCAAATTATTGTACAGTATCCACTTTTCATTGCCCATCACAATTTATTTTAAAAATAGAACGTTTTCATTACGTTTAAGTAGAGAATCGCATGCAGAAATATGGTCAAGAAGGTTTTTTTCACTTAATTTATGTGGAACCCAAACATAAAAGTGATGAACATAACCAAGCTGGTGCAAATGATTTTCAGCACTTGATTTGGATATTTTGAGTATGTCGGCTCTCTTCTGCATGGTGTAATGCAGATTGTTCTCAACTAATGTCTCAATTTGATCGCTATCAACTTCAACTGGTTTACCCGACCCGTGGAGCTTTGTCAAGTGAGAAATCTACAACAGGAAACTTCACAAACCACTTTTGACACGTTCGATCAGTCACAGCACCTTCTCCACACGCTGCACAAATCTTTTTTTGCGTTTCAGTTTAGTTTTTAACTTTCTTGAAATAATAAAGCATAATATGCTGAAAATGTTTTTTTCTTCCATCTTCAATACTAAAATGGTAACGCAAAAATTCACCAATTTTGATGTCTTTATTAAACTGCACGCTGATATGACAGCTGTCACATACAATCTAACAAAATTGTTTTGAATGAAGTTAAAGACAACTAAGTGCTACTAGAGCCATCTTCCAGAAAAAAAAACCGAACGAACCTTTTAGCCAACCCAATAGAATAGAAGTCAATATCTTTGTTAACTCTATTTGAGCCAAGCCAATTTTTTTCTCTCTAGTAAGGTAAGAATAATGAATATGCCATTGTTTTTGGGGGGTTATTGCAGATACTCATTTTGAATACCATGCCTTTGAAGTTTATTCATTAGAATGGTGAATATCCTATTAAAATGTTTAAACTTATTTATGTTTTTGTTAAGAAGAAAAATAAGACATGTTAATAAATAATATAAGCAAGTTCTAGAGACAGCAATGAAAAGCTAGATTACATTAAGAAAAATGACACAAATTTCTTTATAGTAGAATATGTACATGTTCTCTCTTTCTGCCCTTTTTTTGTTTTCCAGTGTACTAAACGGTAGTGTAGTAATCTAAAGGTGCTCTGCTGTCTCCTAAAGAGTGAATCCATTTATTTCCTTATTCAGTAGCTTGGAGTATAACCAAATGCTTCAGATAAAACACAACCCTTACAATTGTCTGAATTTTAACTGGCTACTGTGTTTAAATTTTCAATTTTCCTTCCTTTCTCCCTGCCAGTTTTGAAGAGAGTGTTCATATGCCTCACAATATGCTGAGCCCAAGATGATCAGCCAAGTCTTGGCTTCTTTGAGAGCTTAAACCATTTAAACTCAGTGCTCTTTCCAGCTGGCAGGTCAGCAGCACTGAGCAGACACTGCAGGTTTCTGCTTAGTTAAGTTTACACAAATGAGCCTCTGCTTATTCTTAGTGAGAAAGGCGAAAGAGTATCTGCCCTCTGAACAATTCTATCCATCTTCCTTTTCTTATCTCACTGTGTCTAATCTGTTTGGCATTGCAGGCTTTTTTCTTCTCTTTTTTTAATTCCTAAGTTTTTCCTGACAGATATTATTAAAAACAAACAAACCAAACGATGTTACTGTTTTTCACTCCTGAAGGCATATATTTACTTTTCATGAAACCTGCAAAAATTTCACCCATTTCCCCATATTACATTAATAGACGTGTTTGGCAAAATAGTAGTCCCTAGATTTACTCTTCAGGTGTTAGCTTTTATATAGAGATTAAGATTACAAAAAGCAGTATAGACTTTCATTGATCTCATTTCATTCTTCAAGTCTAAACTCTAATTCAGACATTTCCTACTTAACAATTTAACTCTTGTTCAAATACTGACAGCTTTTCTTAGAGTTACAAAGTGACTCAGAGCAGCTAAACAAAGTTTGAGTGTCTGTTTATTCTGGACATTTTCTTTAGGTCATTACTAAAACCTTAATACAAAAATAAATGGATTTAGGGTAGCACTTAAATCACAAATATAGCTTGTGAATGAAAAAAATTCAGAATGAGTGAAATCAGCTTAAATATTAGAATTAAGATGCAATCATTGCATTGTACATGTTCTTGATTTTTATATGTATCTGCAGCTGAAGTTACTGGTTTGCAGTTGTGTTGGTTTGATTAGTTACTTAACTTTCCTATGGTAGAACTCTGTAAATTGTTGAACTCAAAGAACCATGCAATAATGACATTTATTATGTAATTATTAGACTTAGTTGTAGTCCAAATAATAATAATAATAGTAGTAACTATTGATTTTGGTCTTATATGTAAAAAAAGCCCATACCAATGCACTTTATTTTAAATTGATTATTTTGAATTTTAAATCCCTTCTTCAACTGTCATTTTATTTATTTTTTATTTTTAGCTGACATATATTTTATATTTGTTTTTCTAAACTTTAAGGGAAAATCAAATCTTTTCCTTGACTTCTTACTTATATACTTTGTCCATCTGACATATAGTTTGCCCTGAATAGCTTGTCTTCTTAATTAATTAGGGATTTCTGACCCAGGTGTTTTTAAATATCTTTGGACAAGAAAATGCTGCACATCTGTGAAATTACACTATAATTCAAGTTTCATTTAGTGGTATGGCAAAATGTTAGGGGTCGGGGGGGAAGAAACACTGGAAAGTTATTGCTGAGATGGAAAACTAGGTTCACAGGAATATGAGTCACAGTTCTTGAAACCTTCTATTTAAAGCCACATATAATAATGATAAGGATGTTAACATTAAATGTGTTTGTCTTTTAAAGTAGGAGAAAATTATCAAAACCTCTTTTTGCCTAAACTAATCTATCAAGCTTAAAATTGCTGCTTGATATCCACTGTTCCTCTTTGTTTCTGCTAAACCCTGAAATCATAATGTAGAAAATATTTTACTTTTGACATCTCCAACAGGAAGTCCACACCTGAGAATCTGAAATACGAGACTCAGGTGTTAAAAATTCAGCCCCCAAGATTTTGTAAAAAAGTGACTTTGAGCAAAAATTTTAGAGAGAAGAATAACTAACCCAACCCAGTTAATCATTCAGACACCGAGAAGGAAACACATGACACACTCAGAAGGGGTGATTCAAGAGATTAATATTGGGATTTCTTTTTTACAAAGCTGTTGGTATGGTTAAGAAAAAACAGCAAGGCATGGTGAAGCACCCTATTGTTTTAGCAGAAAGCTGTTACCACATCTATGTGTGATACCAGAACTCTGATAACACGTACAGTTATAGGAAAGGGCTGCCTGACACTTAGAGAGAAGGTCTCCACAATGGTCAACTCACAGCAAGGCAGTGAGGGATCTAGCCTTATAAATACCTTAGCTTTACTTTTTTTATTAACCACTAACACACTGCTAGTAGTTCCCGTTGGCCAAACCAACTGGAAACCAGAGAGCAAGGGATTCTAGTTGATGTAGTTCATAAAGATCAGCTTTCTGGGGCACAGAGCAAAGTAGAAAAATGGAGAGCAGATCTGGAGGAGTAAGAAAAGAATATCCAGTACAACTAACAAACTGAAATGTACACAGTATTGGAGTCATTGGCTAAATGATACATTTCCACATAAAGGGATAGTATACTTAAGAATAAAAAACATCGCATATCATAAGAAATCATCCATCTCCACCGAGAATGAAAACTGACTCATTCCCATTTTACCAAATCATCAGAAAAGGTTATTTTTCATTATATGTTAATGAGTGGGTTTCAAGTTAGTTTTACAGAAAAGAGGTGGTGCCTTTTTAAATAGAAATGTCTGATAACTAGAAAACTCTAATAACTTAGTAGCAGTCAAATGTTTACCATAATATAGAATAGTATCATTGTTTGTTCTGATAGCCTATACATATAATCCAATCAAATTGTTATTGGTTATTAAAGAGTAGCTAGTTTGTGAGTATAGAACCTATGTTGTGTAGATTAATGAAAAAGAATAAGTTGAGACCCAGAAATAAAGGGAACTGAGGGGGGAAACCATTTGGTTGCCAATATTCTATTCAGTTCAACCTCAACATTTATAGTATCAAACACCTCAATTTCATTTCAAAACTGACTCTGCCACGTCCCTATTTCTGTCAGTAATGCTGCCATCTTTTTTTTTTAAGACTTTTAGACCACCGATCAATGCACTATGTTTTTCTCCTTCCCCATTGTTTTTTTTTTTTTGGTCTGGGCCATGTGCATGTGCATTATTTTTAAGAAATCATGCTTTTAACAGACATTCTTACAGAGAACACACACACACAAATAGAACCACACATGGGTACACATATGTGCACATGTGGGTACACAGGTGCTTTGAAGAGGAAAATGCATACTAAGATATTCGTGGAACCTAAATTTAATTTCAAACAGAATAAAAGATTCAGAGTGAATACTGCAGACAAAATTGTATAGTGACTGAAGCCAATACGGCCGAAAATTACAGAGCAGAAAGCAGCACTCTTTAGCATAGATAGGAAATAGAAATACAGTTAAGGATGAAAATGAAATTAGATTTTACTCTACGTGTTAAATCTGGGAAAAGCGATAGTTATTACTCAAAGAATAACTGACACTGTGTGCTGGTGATTAAAATAAGCTTCCTTGTGTTATCTCTTCACATAAATGGTTAGTGCCTCTCGAATTTACCAGGGGTATTCTAATCCAGAACCTGAACCTCTTGACGATATATAATAAGTTTTCTCAACAAAAAATAAGGAACCCAGCATATAAGTTAAGATGTACTGGTCTTTGGATTCTGCTCTTATAGTGTTTAATTCAGACAGAAAGTTTATCTTGGCTTTTCTGGGGTGTGTGTGTGTGTGTTTGTGTCTGTGCACGTGTGTGTTAGGAAAGGACCAAGACATGCATTTCACCAAAGGAAAACTGAATATCATTTAACTGATTTTCTTGTAATGTGATCCTTTAAGTCATTAGGTACTTTTAAAGTTCTTTCTTGTGTTTGTAGACTAAAACAGGAAGCAAGAGACCCAGCGGGCCTTTTTGAGTCATTCCCACACTTAAGCCTTTTGGTTGCATTTTGTGTTCTTTCATGCAAACAGGTCACCAGAAAAAAATGACTGTTTCCTACCTAAAAATATTCTGGAAAAATCAACATATGTTTGTGCTGAATGATAAATCAAGAAAATTGCCTGAACAATGTTTCTGTTTCTTTTTGATTATCACTCAGGTTGTGTATTAATATAGATTTTCTATGATTTGCTTAGCCTCCTGATTTCAGCCAATTCGCTAAACAATCTGTAATAGAGATTGAGAAGGGCTAAAGATCCAAAGTTCATTTCAAAGAATTATCAGCTAATCTTTCACTTATCTATAAGCCCTTTTTGAAATAGCAGAGGATATAATGGGCTCAGTAATTAGAATACTTGCATTCCTATTTTTGCCAAGTGCAAAATACATGTTGTCAGATCCAAATACATGGACCAATTTATTGCATCTTCTTTCAAGATTTGTCTTTAAAGTTTTTTTTCCTGATTATTTGCTTTTTCATGAGAGGAATTGAGCTACTGTCAGGAATATTTTTAACAAAGCCATCAGAATGGTAGCAATGACAATAACAATAAGAACAGCAAGCATATTTAAGTGCCTACCAGTTGGCCAACACAGGGCTAAGCATCTTAGATGGAATTTCTCATTAATTCTTACAGCATCTTCTTTTGACCAGATTTTTTAGTTTTGTCATATGTATGTAAATGGTACACATTCTGGTCAAAAGAAGATGCTGTAAGAATTATTGTTGTTGTCTTTGCTACCAGTGTTGTATGGAGAAATTATTTTTGTATCAGTCTCACATAAGAACAACAAAAATACTCTGGACCTTGGAGTCGGGTACTAATTGGACGGGAAGCAATCCTTACTGAATAATCTTGCACAGGATCCTAAAATGTGAGAGAAAGTTAAATTGGCAGGCTTGAGTGTTTGCAATGTAAATTTATCAATAGACATTACAGAGCCTCTATAAACAAACCCAGGAAAGATATGTTAACTTCCTCTTCTGTATTAAATGTTAATAAAGAAAATTTATCCCATAATTTAGAATTTTAGTATTTCCTTCCTGTAAAGCTAAAAGTGAGGATCCCTCTGTAGGTCTAGCAACATGTGTTTAATGTTTATTCTCTTTTACAGTGATACTCTTTAAGAAAAGTAAATAATTATATTTTATTCAAACCTGGGTAAATACTGTCAAGTTATTAGCATACCGTAAACGATATAAAAATAAAGACATCTTTAATGCATTCATAGAAGAATGATCGCCCTCTTCTGTTTTTTTAGTAATTTATTTATACTTGGTCTTTGTCAGAAAGTATTAGATTTCTACAGTGTTTTATTAAAATAATTAGACAACATACAAAACATGAAATAGAGTGAATTTATTATATTATGCACTAATTTGTAAAAAATGAGATATTTACTTATTAGTGTTCCAAAAGCAAAAAATGTTTGTGGAAATTTCATATATGTATGAAATTTCTTCCCTTAGCTTTTTCTAGGGACTGATTACAATGTCACATGTATTATAAAGGTACAATTTGAAGAAATTAACATAGGTTTTGTTGTTTGCGTGCTATGCATAACTATTATGACCAAATAATAAAACAATTGTGCTTGAAAACTAAAGGAGGAGTATCAACAGAGGGGATATTATAGCTCTCACCTTGTTGGTCAATAGCCCCATATATAACTGTAAAACTCTCTTTTTATTTAGCTCTTTGTGATTAAAGAGCTAAACTGTGTGATTGCTGTAGGTCACATCTCTCTTTATAAAAAGAGAATTTAGCAACCCTCAATAGTTTACATCTCTGACTGACTGATCTTCAAGTGAATGAACATATTTGCAAAGAATACCTTAAGGACAGAACTTGGAAAAGTCTTGTGTTTGCAAACTTTGTGTATCAGTAGTTCAGGCAACTTAACTGTCCTCTATAAATCTATAAAACATAGAAAATATATATTTGATAAAGGATATTATTTTACAAAACATATCTATTCTAAATTTATATTCTGCATTTCAGAATACCTAAATTTTTAAATTTTCTCTCAGCCAATAATAAAATTCCTCTTTCTTTCTAAATTGTAGATTACATGATTGAGATATAGAATAAGAAAACTGTTTCATATTGGTATACTCCATATTGCTTAATGGAAACATTTTATAGCATATGACAGAGGAATATGTGGGTTTTTTTTTTTAACATTTATTAAGCATCTATTCCACATTGCTTATGTATGTCAAGACACTTGCATTCTGGTCCTGGTTCTTCAATTAACTTACTGTGCAACCTTGATTTCTGAGCCTCTATCTCATATAATACATAAGATAATTGAACAGGGTGAAGAACAGATATTTACATATGGATATTTTGTGACTTTAGTAGGCATGGATGTATATGACTATAATTTCATTTTAAATCTATGAGTATTATCATTCCTAGAACCCAGTACAGCAATTGAACTTTTGATGTCTTAAAAAGATCTTATTATAAGAAGGGTTGACCTATAAAATAGCAAAATAACTTCCTAGTGAAGTTCAGAGAAATACAAGCTGATTTTAGGCAATATACTTTGAGTCCTCTTCTTCCCTAGAGAAGGACCAGCATAGGAGACCAAACAGATCTATGGTGAACTCTAGATAAATATAAAGGTTTATATATTTTTAGTGTTTAGAAAGGAAATAGCAGTGTCCACAAAGAGGGTTAAGTGAACACTGACCTTAAGACTAGTTGTATGTGTTTGAACTTTTCAAAGATAAAGATCTTCTAGATCTTCAGAAATTCTAGTCATGGGAGTAATGCTTGAATCTTCTAGATACTATCAATGATTTGGCATAAGGGTATCCTTACTCCAGTCTATTTTTTGGCTTTCTAATTGGTTTAATCCCAAAGCTATAGGTCAGAGGTATGAAGAATTTGTCTTCACTAAGGTTTTTTAACTTGTACCAAATGCCCTAGTTAACAATTCCACTGACTTACCTCATAAATAGGGTTATACCTTTAGCCATGCTCTCGCACTCCAATCATTATCATCTCAACCAGAATGCAGTAGGATGTATTAGATTTTTTTATAACCATAACAATATTATGTATTTTTTCTCTATCTCCTTCATTAACAATATTGAAATTTAAATTTTCCTATTTCTACCATCACTTCATTTGATCATCCCCTGTTTCCAAGTGGTGACCACAGTGTTTGTTGATTTTCCAAATAAGGCCTTTATGATATTAAAATGGATGCTGTGATTTGCAGTTCAGAGCTCCCTTCAGAACTGAAAGACACAGTCCCTGCTGCTGGAAGTGCTTCCAGCTGGTAGCCCTCATAGGAAATTGTCCTCAGCTAGAGAGAATTATTTCACTCTTGGTCTTGCCCCTTCAAACTCCTATCACCGGTGGATGCATGAGTATATAGGCTTTTAACCGTAAAGCAGAATGCTTCTGAGGTGTTCTCCCCAACTCTATATTCCACATGGCCTCAGCAGATGCTTTTAAGACTAAATTGCAGCCCAACTTGTCCTCTTGTTCATTTATCCTTTCTTCACTTCCTCAGGTGCTGATCCTGCACACTAGTCTCCATTACAGAGTCTGCTTCCCAGGGATCCAATCTGAAAAGGTATCAAAGTTATTTATCATCTTTGGACATTTTTTGGTTTTATACATATGGTCTTAGACATCCGTAATCCTGTAAACAAGAAAGATAATGAATTTACTTGCTAGAAATAATTGGAAATAAAATACAGTATGTTCTATCTGTCATAGATTTTAGAGTACAGAAATCAGGCTTATTATTTTTCCAGTAAAGTATGGTTAATTTTCATTGTTTAGCATTCATTCCTTTACAGTATAGTTGTTTGTACCTTTTACTAATTTAAATTGGATAATAACTCCCTTTGAGCGTGGGTACCAATATGACAGTGGATGAATTATTTGCCTAGGTTTTTCTGTGAGCCACAGAAAAAAGAATTAAATTAACAAAAACCAGACTCTTGATTTCAAGTATTTTTTCTTTATTCATTTAAAATTATTTTAAAGGATTTGATCTCATATTTCAAAGGTGTTTTCCATCTTTCCCTCTCTGTATCGTACTCAATTGTTCCCATATCTTTAAACCTTATTGTTAAATTATCCTGACTATTCTTATGTCTTGCCACCTGTGGAAAACAAATATAAAGATAGTAGAAAAACGTAATAAAGTATAAGCTGGTTTCAGCAGAATCAGGTATTAAACTCCCTCCAAGTAAATATAGTTTGTGGAGTAAGGAAAGAATGTTAGCACAAGGCTAGCATACTACACGTGAGAGCCATTAAAATTCAGAATAATAGGAAATACAGTCAAAATGAGAACTGAGACAGAAAAACACTAATTGTCTAATTAAATCTGCTTCCTGGTTCTGAGTATATGTGCCATTATATCTGTTAGGTCTTGCACACAAAGTCCAAAAATTCTTTGCATGACTGATTAAGTTGAAGGTTCTACATTAATCACCAGCTATGTGTTTATCTTTTATTTGTTTTTCTTAATTTAAACAAAAATGGAAAAGTAAGTAGTTATCTTCTACAGTGTTGTGGGACAAGGCAGCATGCTTATCTAGCCTAATTTATTTAAAAATTGTTAAGGTAAATGTTTTACTGTATTCACATATGAACTATCCAATAAACAGATGCACACATTCAGTTCAACTGAGCAGAAAAAAGAGTAAACTATAAGTTTAAAAATTTTTAAAAATTACTCAAGATAAACTCACAAGAATTATTTTAAGAAAACTGCCAGGTAACAAACAATTTCATTTGATGAAACCCGAAGTGTGCTGTTTGTAGGGGCTTCTGCACTTGCCACTAGTCTAAGGCAACACGTGCTGACACTAGAACTGGGTAGGTAGAACAATGCCTCAGGAAGATACTTACCTCAAGGAATAGGCAGAAAACCTCAAACAGAAGCCCAGCAACAGCACATTCCTCTCAGTAGTATATTCCACCCCTTTACAGTAATCAAAAGTGCAGGTTAATAGGGAATATAATCATAGGGCTATCAGATTTAACAAATAAATATATAGGACACCCAGCTCAGTTGAGATTTCAAATAAACAATGGATAATTTCTTAGTATAAGTGTGTACCAAATATTGCATCCTGTATTTTACTGGCATCTCTATATAATAAGCTTCCAAAAACAACTGTAAGAATATATTCAAAGTTTAGTAAAGAAAGCAGAAAACACTTCATTTATTTCAAACAGAGGGAATTTAATACAGAGAATTGGTTGCATAGGTGTTGGAAGGCCTAAGAGAGTGAGAAGGAAATAATGAGGTAACTCAGACATTAGTAACTGCAGGAAAGAGCCATGATCTGCAGGGCTGAGGGACAAGAGGGAGGGGCTTATTTTCCTGGAGCCCACAATGGAGAGGCTGCATGGCTGGATGAGACCTTAACAAGGGACCCCACCATTGGTACTGCAACACAGAGGAGGAGGTACTACCCAAGTCAGAAGGAACCCCAGAAAAAGTGTCAGTGTGGATAGCAAGACCACCAGGAGGAATGCTGACTGTGGGAAAGAAGCTCTTTCCAGAATAAGTATCAGCTGGCATTAGACTAATGCTGATGTCATTGCTTCACCAACCACTGGTAGAGCCCAGCCAGAAATCAGCTGGCAAGGAGCTCTGAGAAATATAGTTTCCCACCCCCTAAAATACACAGAGGAGCACAGAAAAGTGTGAATAGGGACTGAGAGCAATTCCTCAATCAAGGAATATATTTTTAAATATCTGGACAGAAGAATAAGATTCAGAAACAATTGAGGAAAAAAACAGTAATTAAGTTTCAAAATGAACAAACTGAAGAATTAATAGCCGAGGTGATAGAATTAATAAGAGAGACAAAGATTTTATGTGGAGGTAGATAATTTTATCAGAGTAGTTAAGATACTCTTTCTCTTACAAAAAAGAAACAGATTTCCTATAAGCTGCAAGTAAATTTGCCAAGGTAAAATTAAAGACATTTCAACTAAAGACATCAGAAAACAAAAATGGCCAATGTGTTGGAGACCAAATTAATCAAATGGAATCCCAGAGAATTTTCTTAGACTGTGGTATAAACACATAAAGAAATGGAAAGAATTAGAGAAAGTAGTGAGACATGGAGAAGTTCAAAAGTTCAAAAGTCAATCAAATGTTGTTACAGAAATAAAGAAAACAGGAAAAAGTAGATACACAATAAAAAATACTTCTTAAAACTGAAGGAGATTTCAGACTATAAGGGCACACCTAGTGCCAAGCAAGTAAATGACACAGCCAGGACATTTTGGTGAAGTTTCTGAACCCCAAGAATAACTGAAATGTAATTCCTAAGAACTTCCATAGCCAAAACTCTGGTTCCTTACAAAAGAACAAAGATCGGACATTTCATCACCATCTCTGGATGCCAGGAGACAATAAAGCATTATCTTTAAAGTCATCCGGAAACACTTTCCCAATTAATAACTAGTCCATAAAAGTGACATTCAAAATTAAGGAAAAATAAAGCCAAATAAGATTTTGGTTTATTTATTTCCAATAGAACTTTGAAGGAAATACACAGAGATATTTCATTAAAATGATAGCATAAGGAAAGAAAAAGAACTAAAAAACGCTGATGAACAAAGAAACCGATAAAACATGATAAAAACAATTAAGCACATACCAGCTAACACTCACAGAAGAAACTTCCCAAGTGTAAATATATAGAGCCTTAAAAGTAATGCTAGAAAATGATTTGATATGCTGAACAAATAAATTGGCAGAACATGTAGATAAATCTAATAAGGTAGGATTCTGAATGGGGCAAAATAATGATGCTTTGTTTGCTTTACAAATCCTGACATAAAAACAAATAACAATTGGAACAGCAGAGAAACCACACACAAGCAACATCATCAACAAGACTAGGTTACACGTCCCCCCCACCCCAGTGTCCAGAACACAGATGCAAACAGCAGGATGCTCACAGACCCCTCATGGGTTTAACAGCTGTGCACAAATAGCTAGGAGAAAAAAAAGAGAGTTCTAATAGCTCAGAAAGTCTTGGAATCCAGAAATTGCCAGCAGATATTCCCCACACACCCTGAGAAAATTGATAGAAACAGGGAAAAGAATCTATAAGCTATAATTTGTGGGTGAGAGCTTAAAAACATTCACCAAGCCCAATAATTGGCCGCATGAAGATCAGAGGGTCTTGATGTGGTTATTCTGTGAAGAGCTGCACACTGAAATATGGTAGACACTCGTCACATATGGCTGTTAAGCTAGGCTAGATTGTAATTTACTGAAAATAAAAGATACTCACCAGGTCTTGGAGACTTAGTGCCAAAAGAAAGGGAGAAAGGGAGAAAGAGAGAAAGAGAGGAAGAGAAAGAAAGAAAGGAAGGAAGGAAGGAAGGAAAGGAAGGAAGGAAGGAAGGAAGGAAGGAAGGAAGGAAGGAAAGAAAGAAAGAGAAGGAAAAAGAAAATAATATATACTATCAGTTTTTATTTTGATTTAAATTTGAAATGGTATTTATGATAAACTAGATTACATAAAATGTATTGTCAAAATTAATTGCACCTGTTTCTTTTCAGTTTTTGTGTTGTGTCTAGTACAAAAGTAAAAACTGCTTGTGTGTGACTCATATTCCTATTAGACAGTGCTGCTCTAGAGGTTCAGAAATATCTCAAAACTCTTTCTTACAAACTGACAGAGACTTCCATTTAAAAAATATATATCAGAAGTAGAATTAAAATTGAATAGAAAAGAAACACTGAAACTGAGAAAATTTCAGATACTGAGGTAGTCAAATCCAGAATGTGGGACTTTCTATAGGAAAAATGACTCTTTTTCTCACAAATCAATGAGATGAAAAAGGGAGAGGAAATTTTAAAGAATGAAAGAGGCTTAAGAAATATGACCAACAAATGTAATATGGAGCTCCTGTTTTCCTCTTCATTCAAACAGAGCAACTGTAAAATGTATCTTGAAGCCATTGTTATAAGGAATTAAAAGTTATTAATTTTGTTAGGTGTTAAAACGGCACACTGATTATGAGAACGTAAAAGTTCCTCTGTATGTAAAACAGATGTTCCTCTGTACGTAATGCATCTTATTTATCTGCTTGTTTTCAAAATGTCTTCTTATGTTTGTTTTTTTGAAATTTGACTACAACATTCCTTAATGTTCATTTAGACTGCTTGGATTATATTGAGCTTTTTGGAATATACACACACGCACACACACACACACGCGCACACACACACATTAAACTACTGGATATTGTCACAAGGTCAGTGAAGTTCTATTCACTTGTCTCTGTCTATGCTTTAATTTGGATAGTTTCTACTGACTGTCTTCAAATTCATTATCTCTGCATTCTGTAGTATCAAACCTGTAGTAAAGTCTATCTTTTGAATTTTTCATTTTAGATATTAAATTTTCCAGTTCTAGAATTTCTATTTGACTCTTTGGTTTTGCATTTTTAATTTATCTGCCTTGAGTCCCCATTCACTAACCCACGGTGTTGATATTTCCTTTTTATTCTTGAACATGTCTATAGTGGGTATTTTAAACTCTTTGTCTGCTAATAACAAGACCTTTGTCATCTCTAAGTCTGTTGCTATTGACTATTTTTTTTCGGGTTAAGGATCACATTTACCCTCTTCCTAAATGTCTAGTTTTATTATTATTATTATCATTATTATTAACATTGTGATACGTTACTGATTGTTTTGATTTTGTTGTCTTCCTTTAAAGAGTGTTGATTTTTGTTTTGAAAGTAGTTTAATTACTATTATTTAGCTGGGCCTCATTCAGTTTGGGTTTAGGTTTTATTAAGATAGATCTACTATAACCCCTAGTGTAAGACCAGCATAGCCCTTGTCCTAAGTGTGGCCTTCTTTTTTCTCAACTAAATTAGAGAAAATCAATAAAACGAACTATTGGTTCTTTGTGAACATCAAAATATTGAGAAAACTCTAAAAAAACTTATCAACATAAAAAGATAAAAAATTGTCAACATCAAGAATGAGAGAGATGACAATATTGTAGCTTCTTCAGAAATTAAAATGGTAATAAATTAATATAATACAGATGCTAATAAATTTGACAACAGAGATAAAATGAGCAAATTCCTTAAAAAACACAAACTATCAAAATCTTCTCAAAAATAAATACATAACTTATTTTAAAAATTGAATTTGTAGTTTAAAAAATCTTTCCACAAAGAAAACCTCAGGTACAAATTGCTTCCATGTGAATTCTGCAATTCTGCCAAACATTTAAGAGGAAAAAAAACATTCTACACAAAATCTTACAGGAAATCAAAGAAGGTGGAAATTTTTCAACTCATTTTATGAAACTAACTTTACTCTGATACCAAAATCAAAGATATTACAGAAAATTAAAGCTATAGATCTATATCACACATGAGCCTAGATGCAAAATTCCAAACAAAGTTTATCAAATTTAATACAATATATAAAAACACTATAAATTATGACCCATTGGGGTTTATCACAGGACTAAAAGTTTGTTTTAATGTTTGAAAAGTAATCAAAGTAATTCAAAGTAACAGAAAGCTATAAAGGAATATATATACATATGTATATATATGTATATATATGTATATATATATGTATATATATATGTGTATATATATATATGTATATGTATGATAATTTCATGTAGAGAAAGAATTTGAAAAATCCCAAATCCATTTTTAATACAAGTTCTCAGGAAACTAGGAACATAGAGACCTGTCTCAACCTGATAAGGAACATCTATGAAAAACTAACAGCTAACGTTATACTTAATGGTGAAAGACTGAATGCTATCACCTTTAATATCAAGATTTCTGCTTTCATCAGCTCTCACCAGAATTGTGCTGAAAATTTTAACCAGTTCAATAAGGCAAGACTAAGATATGAAACAATAGAGGTTGAAGAACAGAAGTAAAATTGTATTTATTTAGAGATGGTATGATCATCTATGTAGAACATTCTATTACATCTACAAAGGCTCTAAGAACTAATTAATGATATAACTCAATGATAAGAACAAAAACCCAATTAAAAATGGGCAAAATATTTGAAGATACTTTGCCAAAGAAGAGATAGGGATGGCAAATAAGTACATAAAAGATGCAACACCATTTCTCATTTGAGAAATGTTAATTAAAATCACAACAGTATGCTACTACCTGCTTATTAAAATGGTTAAATTTAAAAAGACTGTTATACCAATGTACCAGGCAAGTATGTAGAGATACTGGAACTCTCATGTTTGTGGGATTACAAACTGGTACAATCAATTTGGAAAACATTTTAGCAATTTTTTTAGGGTTTAAATATACAACTGCCATATGACCCAGGTATTCCACTCTTAGGTATTCGCCTAAGAGAAATGAAACCATATGTCTATACAAAGGCCTGGCTGTGACTGTTTATAGCAGCTTAAGTTATAATAGACTAAAAAATCTCAAAAACAAAACAAAATCAAAAACCTGGAAAAACCTAAATGTCCACACTTAAAATGAAATGCTACTATATAAACTATGAGACAAGCAACATCACAGTTGAATCTCAAAGTAATCATGATAAGTGAAAGAAGCAACACAAAAGTTAGTACTTTGTATGTTTCCATTTGTATAAAATTCTAGAAAATGCAAAATAACCTATATTGACAAAAGGTATAGCAGTAGTTGCCTGGGAATGGGTTGGGAGAAATGAGGGAAAGTCTGTGGAAAGGATCACAAATGAGCCTGAGAGAATATTTGAGTGTGATGGATATGTTCCTTATCTTCATTGTGGTGATTGTTTCACAGGTGTTCATATTTGTTAACATTTATCAAACTGTACACTTTTAATATATAGAGTACATTTTATGTCAGTGGTACCTCAGTCAAGCTGTTAAAAGAAGAAGCACTGGAAATATGTAAATTAAGAGTAAAATTCAGGAGGAACAAATAAGGGCAACAAATAAACAGAAAATAAAGTTTGCAGACTAAAGGGATTAATCAAGATGAAAGCAGGAAACAGCACCCATTTATATTACCATATCAAGGAAGACCTGAATGTTGGTTGATCATAGTGGTTATGGACTAATTAGGAAGGTTTTTAAGAAGAGAAAACAGGGAAATACAGGCCCTGAACTGGAAATCTTGGTTTTGCCATGGCAAAGTAGCTTACTACAAATACTATTGAAAAAAAACTTGTGTTTGGTTTTTTATATTCTATCTTAAAGCTATGTATAATTACTGTTTTATTACTTTAATTATTTAATTCTGAACATGATGCAGTTTATCATTCAATTTTAGAAATAAATTATCTTAGGAGCAGGGTGACTAACTTACTCTTTAAATTCCTGCAGCAGCTCTGCCATGGAATTCTAGCCAGCTCGCATGTCCTCAAACCTATAGTTGTCTCTCTGGAGGTGGGCTTTATTTTTAGAAACATAGAAATAAACTAAACTACAGGACATAAAGTTTCTTAAAAGTATTTTATTTGTAATTCTGAAAAATGTATACTTTTATTTTTCAAGAAAACGTTTTAACAAAGATGTAAGTGTGAAATTCACACATCAAAACATATGCATACACGTACTCACATACACATATAAACTTACACTTTGCACAGATATCACTATAGGAGCAAAGCCAAAAAATACATAGTAAACTTTACAGGATTGCATTTATTTCCAAGGTCTTACAATGGGATATCCATTTTGCTTATTCTGCAAACAGTTTGGCTTTTTTCATTATCCAGGAGTTTTTATGAAAAGATATACACCATTGCTCTTCTCTACATTCCAACATGTGTAGTCAGTCAATCACCCAGAACAGTGGGATCTCCAGTAAAGTATGAGATAGCATTTCTTTTCAGGATAAATAAGCAGTACAACAGGGATAATTTAATAAGGATGAGTAAAACATTGTAATTTGAAAATATCTATTCACTGATAACAACTACAGTCATCTCTCTTACAGTTGGCCCTCTGTATCTGCGAGTTACACACACACAGTTGGTCCTCTGTATCTGCGGGTTACACATCTGTGGATTCAACCAACTGCAGATGGAAAATAACTGGAAAAAAAATCCAGAAATTTCCAAAATGTAAAACTTGAATTTGCCTTGTACAGGCAACTATTTATATAATATTTACATTGTATTTACAAATATGTATGTAGCATTTACATTGTATTAGGTACTATAAGTAATCTAGAGACATTTTAAAGTATATGGGAGGATGTGTGTAGGTTATATGCACATACTATGCCATTTTATATAAGGGACTTAAGTGTCGGTGGATTTTGGTATCTGCACGGGGTCCTGGAACCAATCCCCACTGGATACCTAGGTACAATTATGTATGTGTGTGTGTGTGTATTTGTATTTGTGTGTGTGTGTATATATATATATATATATAGAGAGAGAGAGAGAGAGAGAGAGTGTGTGTCTGTGTTTATGTGTGTATATATGCATGTGTATATGTATATAGATGTATATACATCAAGGTGTATATCAATGTATATATGTATACATACACACATACATACATATCATAGAAGAATATACACACACACACATACATGCATACATATAGAAGAAGGCAAGTCTGTATTCTGATCACACATAGTTTAACAGAGAGAAACATACATTTGTGATACACATACACACGATTTAAGAGGTAAAAACATATATTTTTCTCCCTGTTAAACTACATGTGATCAGAATAGGAATTTGCCTTCCTTCCTTGATGGGTTCCTGATGTTTCTTGCCACACAAGTTGTTAAAATGCACAGGGTACCAATAATATTTTATAGCTTTTCATTCTTTAAAAAAAATCTTCCCATAATTAAAGTTTTTCCCTTTCTTAAATTTCCAAAGGAAAACATAAATATAATCCTATTGTTTAGTGCTTGAAAGAATACTAGTCATCATGCAGTCCTTCAGATTTCTTTCTATTTTTAATAAATATACCATATATTTTGAAAAATCATGTATATTAGAAAAACACATGCTTAAAATTTTGTTTTTCTCTACAGTTGCATCTTCTTTTCCAGCAGCCTCGTTCACCAAAGGAAAGCAGACCCATTTCTGAGAGAATTGAAACTCTTCTGATGGTTGATTTTGGCTTGAGGGTCTCATGGTAGCCAGTATATATAAAATATATACTATACAAATACTGTATATATGCTGTACTTATATTAGTGCTACTTGTGTGTGTGTGTGTTTGTGCGTATGCATATAGTAGCAGAAAATAGGCAATGATTTGGAGGTTTGGTTCATAGGTGGAGCATGGATAGTCTCTGGAAAAAAACGTGGAAAGTCAGTATCAAAGATTTCATGGGAAGTAACCTAGGAAAATATCCTGGCGAAGGGAAGTACTTCTTTGTGATAGGTACAGCGATACAGGAATTTTAAAAACATGAGAATTATGCCTAAAATAGAGTTGGCTGGTACTGTTTTGTATTGATGTCATGCAGAAGGATGCTGAGAGACCGCAGGATGATAATGACTAAGTGTGAGAGCCAGAGGGCTTCTGTGGTCACCTGTAAAGACGTCTTTGTCTCCTGAAGTGCATGGTTGAAGTCACAAAGTTTTAGAGACGTTTGAATGTTCAGTCAAGGCCAACTTACTTAAAATCAGGCCCTGGTGGAGAAAACTTGGGATCATGAAAAGTGGGACAAGTAATATATAAGGATGTCCTTGAAAATATTGACTTCTTAACTTCCCTGACTTTCTGAACTTGTACAGGGGACCACCTTTTATGAAAACAGTCAGCACTTTTGCTGTGGTGGAGGGAGTTGCAGAAACCACTCTCACATAAGGCAACATACGCCCCCCTTAGGAGCTGCCCTCATAGGCTCTCCTGTCTGCCAGGCAAAAAAATTAAGGTAAAATTCTAGCATAACCTATCTGGGAATTTGCTTGGCTGATAAAGGAGGAAATAGTTCATACTTCTGAATAGTTGCAGGAACTGGCTGGCATATACTGGCATGAATAAGAGTAGTACACATGGAGTGGATTTTTAAAATTTCTTTTTAATTTTCTAAATTTGTTTAAATTTTTAAAATTCTCTTATTAAAGTATAGTTGATTTACAGTATCATTAATTTCAGGTGTACAACATAGTGATTCAATATTTTTATAAATTATACTACATTTAAAGTTATAAAATACTGACTATATTCCCTGTGCTGTACAATATATACTTGTATCTTATTTATTTTATACATAATAGTTTGTACCTCTTAATCTCCTACCCCTATCATGCCCCTCTACCATCCGTCTCCCCACTGGTAACCACTAGTTTGTTCTCGTATCTGTGAGTCTGTTATCTGTCATGAATTGGATTTTAAAGATGCTTGATCAAGTGAGCCAAAATTTATGAAATAACAAGCAATAACTCCTTGAACATGGGGGGCTTTCTCAAAACATGAAATTTAACCTCCTGGCCAGGACCTCAGGTAGCTCTTAGAAGTTTAGAGTTGCCTAAGTTCTCTACAAATAGTAGAGGAAGCAAGAAAGAGGCTGAGAGAAATGGGCATAATGGAATGAACATATTACAAAAGGCTAGAATAACACCAGTAGATTATATTCCTTTATATGACTATATTGCAGGTGTCCATCTTATCAGCAACAGAGACCAGCACTATGTCTGCAATAAGTTATTTTTTCTTTAGATGAACAATCAGCCACTTTTGGGCAAGTTGTCTATATCAGGGGTCCCCACCCCCAACCCCCGGGCCACACAGCAGGAGGGGAGCGGCGGGCAAGCGAGCAAAGCTTCATCTGCGGCTCCTTATTGCTCCCCATCGCTCATATTATGTTACCGCCTGAACCATACCCCCCCCCGCCCCCGCTCCATGGAAAAATTGTCTTCCATGAAACCAGTTCCTGGTGCCGAAAAGGTTGGGGACCGCTGACATTGATTACCTTCTATCTTTCTATCCTGGTAGTGCCAGCTATTCATTCTGATAGAATTAGATAACTATTCTCGATATTAGAATTCCTTTACTCCCTGCGAATTCTTGACCAGCACTAATAGCTAGGGGCTTACAGAATGCCTGATCCACAGGTATGAACAGGGGACATACTTTATGGTGAAGGAGATGTGGGAGTGAGCCCATGACCATGGGATCCGTTGGTTGTGTCACATACCATGCTGTGCTCCTGGAACACTAGAATGACCTTCAAAAATGAAGTTGAAACTATAACATCTGAAAGGAAGGGATGCCATCCTTCAGGACACAGTGTATTTATTAGATCAGAGAACTCTTCTGTGGTATCTTCCCAATAGGAAGGATACGTGGTCTCAGAAACTAAAAAATGGAAGCTGCAGTGACCCCTTTTGCCTTTACTCCTAATGACTCACTGGGGGATTTTGTGCTTCTGTTTTCTCAGTTTGGGATTCGTAGAGTGGGTGGTCTAAATCCCCAAACAAGGCATACAGTTATCAAGGGACACAGAAAGGGTTCCACTGAACTATAAGTTAGAGCTGTTACCAGGGTGCTTTGGCATTCCTGTGCCCAGGGACAGGCAAGCAAGATGAACAACCACCTCCTGGCAAAAGTAATTAACTCTGAACAACAGAAATTGTTTTGCTTTGTTTTGTTTTGTATTATTGTTGTTTTGTTCATTAGGGATGCTTTTACATAAAGTGGGCAGGGAAGAATGTGTATTAAACACAGAAGATCTACTTGGGCATATCCTGGTATTCTTTTGCCTAGTTGTACCTGTGAGTGAATGTGTGCAGGACTGAGAAGGATAAAATTACCAAGGATAGAACAGCTTAGTAATGAAGGTTACCCCATGGGTGAACAAGTGGGACATACTCAGGTGATCATTAAGGGTGAAGGGGATTTAGAATGGACAGTGAAGGAGGAAGATTATGAGTACCAGTTATAGGACAGAGATCAACTGCAGAAATGCGAGGTGTAGTTATCACAATAAGCTTCCCTTCAGGAAGAAAGCCTCAAGAGAACCATGATAGAGCTGATCCCTGAATCTTTGTAGAGAAGCAGACCTCTAGCAAGGCTTCTAAACTTTGAAATCTATTGCCACGTTTGCACCAAAACATTGCTTCCCGTTGACTGATCTAAGCTAATGTCTGAACACAGCAAGATATTATATTAAGGTAGACCCACTCCTGGAAGAACCTTTCTCTGATGGCTGAGTCTGTCTTGCATTCATTCTCCTTGAGAGCCTAAACAAATTTTCTTTAGCATGCATGGAAGTCTACCAACTGTCCTTCCATCTCTCCTTCTCTTGGGTCAGACTTGTGGTCAGATAGCACTCCCAGCCTTTCACAGATCCATCCCTATTTTCTCTCACAAGCCATTTCTTTAATGAAGTTCTCACATATTAAATTTCTTGTTAGTGTTTGAGTCTTGGAGGAACCCGATTAACACAAATTGCAAATTATAACTCCAAATGTGACTTTGGTTTCATTCATAAGATCAGTCTTATCCAATATTATAATTACTTCTTTCCAGTGTTATAAGCCTATCAAAGGAAATACTTTCAGACTTCATATTAGAGTAAAAAAGTTTTTAATGGAGGCTACTGAAATCCATAGAGTTTAAGTGATTTGACTAAGATCACACAGTTAAGAATTTACTCATCTTCTGAATCCTATTGATTTCCTACTAATTGCTTCATATCTACAAAACTTAATTTTTTTCATACATTTGTCACTCTTTATCAAGCACCAACAAGGAGAAAGGATAAATTAAGTACAAACAACTGGCACTGTGAAGATACTAGGAAATTTCTCATAAACATTTCCCCATTTTTTGTTCTATAACTCATTCAGTAATGCTTATTGTCCAGGATTTTGCTGACTTTCCATCCATAAGGAAGTATCTTAGTGATATCAGGCTGTAGGTCTATGAGTCTACACTTGTCATGAAGTTGTTCCACAGTCCTGAAGCCATGATACCATGTTGTATTAGAATTCTCAATGGTGTGTCATTTCTTTGCCTCTAAACTTCAGAAAAAGAGAAGAATAAAAGAAAAGTCAGAGCCATAGGAAAAGTGAATATACATTCCAGTTTGTGAGAGTCTTGATTATGTCTGTTGTTCTGATGTAATTATTAAGAACTTTCATTTTGCTCTCAAAAGTGAGCAAGTTTTGGTGATAAAGTATGTGATCATCAAAACATTAGAGTAATATAGTCTATATTCCAGATGTCTAAGTCATATTGCTGCCAAAAATAATACCCACACCTGCAACTGCCTATCTAAAGGCTTCTGCTTAGGAGAATCAAAGAAATTTACCATGCACAAAAATAGTCATTCCTTGGACCAGTTTGAGTATCTGTGATCCACAAGCAGATCATAGAGTTTGATCAGTGACCCTGAAAAAGAGCTCTACTCATTAGGCATCTAACCAGTGAACTAAGCCAAGCAATCTGAACGAGAGGTTATGAAGGGAATTGGTGAAGAGAACGTATGTAAGAAAAGAACCTATAAAAAGATACCTTACAGGATTTGAGGTAGTAGGATAAGCTTAGAATTGACACAGATTCTGATTGACTCTGCTTCCAGTCCATGTGAATCCTTTTAGCGAAATCTATCTTTCCCTAATATCATCTGAGATCCGTATCATCATCTGCAGATGATGAACCCAAAAGTTCTTACCAGCACAGCAAATCACAATTAGATTTCGTTCCTTCGAATTCTCCTCTTCCCATTGTCCTTAAACATCTCATAGTCCTCCTTTCTTTTCCCCTGAGGTGATTTATTTTCCAGGAGACCTCTCACTTTTAAGGCAGATGGACCCTTCTGTGTGCCCAAGAGGGCCCTTTCATCTCTAGGTCTACTGTGATATTTAGCCCGGAGGATTTTTTTGCTCATATCTGATTTCACTAGGTGAATTCTTCAGGTAATTTGGACAATTTTTTCTACACTATATTCTAAGATCTAAAGCATGCAGACTACTTATTTTCCCCATGTCCAACAAAGAACAATAAACAATAAAAACTATAATTGAAAAATTCTCCAGCTGTTCAGAAAAGGAAAGAACCATGTAGACAAACAACATAGCATTTCGTGGAATCAAAACTTAGTTTTAAGTTCTAGCTTTTCTACTTGCCACTACGCTTTACGTTTAGAAATTTTAAACATTCTTTGCCTTGTATTCCCCATCTGTACAATGGTCATTACAAAAGTACCAGACTTCCTTGGCTAGTTGTGAGAATTAAATGAGATTACATATAATTGCATAGTTATTTAAAATGTGCAATATTCCTTTCCTTTCTACAAAATGAAAACAACATTGTGGTCTAAAAGTCAGTCGTTCACATACTTAATGAATACCTTTGAAATCTTTTTCAGCAAGAACACTGAAAATTTTGGATCGAAATCAGTTTATACTATATTCTGCTTACCTGAATCCTTAAGCACAGAATATAGACCAAAATTTAACCTATTTTTGGTGGCTCATTTACCAATACAAGTAATTATTGTACTAGTTTGAGTTCCGTGATAGCTCAGTGCTTGGCTTTCAACCCTGTCAGCAGGAGGTAAGAGTATCTTTAAAGGCTGCCAAAGAGACATTTTGACTATCACACTCCGTTTTAAATTAATGATTGATTTCCCTGAGCCTGTCTTTTCCTTCTTTAAGCATTAATGATGTTTATCAGCAGCCACTAACATTCCCAGTATCTGTTACCATTTCTTCACTATTTATAAAAGGCTAGAGACATTGCACAAGCCAGTGCATCCTGTATTCACTGTATACCTGGATCCATCCTTTTTCACTGCAGGTTAAAGTAGCAGTCACACTTCCAAATCCTGTCAATAATACTCCACTTACCACCAGTGATGGGGTTTTCATTGTCTGCTGACCAGTAGGTGATTCAACTCCAGAATCCCATCCTCCATGCCTGCTTGCTAGAACCACTCCTGGTAACAAAATTTTTATTTTGTATTTCCTAGAAGCAGAGCCTAAGACAGGAATTTGGGCATAAATGATGCATTGAAGGTGTGATCTTCAGTAACACCTGTAAGGAATTGGAGGAAGCAAGATAGGGAAGAAAAATGAGATGGGCAAGGATGTGTCCTCAAGTAAGCATTCTAGGCCTGATTTATGGGGTTGGTAGAAATTTTGGGGGCACAAATCTCTACCAGATTTGCATCCCCTGGAGCTAAGTGGTCAGCCTGCATTGCTTGTCAGCTGCTCCCACAACACGGGTAGAGGTGTAGGGTGGTTAACCTTCTGGACAAGGGGGCTGCCATTAGCTGAGAGGTATTCTCCAGAGAAAAGGGGCAGATGTGGAGGTGTCTGCACTGGCCATTGAAGGGGAATCTGAATGAGGAACAAACAGCGTCTGCTACAAGTAGACCATTACCTCCATGCGATTTACAGATGGGAAAGCTCAGATGTAGGGAACGGAGAGCTTCACCAACCTGCGCCATGCCTCACATCTTGGAGCTCACATTGAAGCCAGGTTTTTCTCAAAAGAGTGCCTGCTCTTAACCAACCTTGCATATCGTCTCACACAGGGAAACAAGGAGACTCACGTGGACTGAGGAGAAAAGGAAAGAGTGGAAAAAATGAGGACCAATTCAGGGTAACAGTATGACTAGTCTTTATTCTAAAAAGAGGAACGCCAATGAGAGAAATCAAGGAAGTATAGGTATAGAATCGTGCTTAAAATAATTTTACTTCGGTCCTGTTTAAGTTATATCTCTAGAGAACAAGGAGGAACAGGAGGAAAAAACCTAAAGGAAAAATGATGAAAGAAAGAAGGTACAAAAGAGAGGAGGCATTTGAAATAAGCCTAAGGAAAATATATCTTGATTCCAACTATGGAAAAAAACATGCTATATATACACATTTTTAAAACAGAGTCTCAACATAGCTATTTTAAAAGGGGGCAAGGAAGGGGCATAGGCCTACCAATATAGCACAAGAATTACATAATTTCTGGTTTTCTCCATCAATAGAAACTACAAATTCGAAGAAGTCTTTTAATTCTTTTGAAAGCTACTTTAAAATTAATATAAGGCATTACAATGTGCCTATGCTTATTTATAAAATTGCTTAAATAGTGTCTAAACAGTTATTTAGAGCTAACTTTAGTATGTGCATTTTCTTTCTAAAGGGAAAGTGTGAAAAAATATTTAATATTAATTTCCAAGTATAGATACTTAAAAAAAGTTTTGAAGACATTGTCTTTTTTCCCCATATAAGTGGTCATCAGCACTCTTTTTATAATCCCTTAGCATTCTTAATCAAACCTTCAGAAGCTTACATTATTATTGAGCAATTTATTTAGGATTATGGCTTAATTCATGATTCTAAATTGAACGTACTATCAACTTCTAGGAGTAAAATCACAAGTAACAGCATAATCATCTAGACCAAATAGGGCTTGAGCAATTTAAAATACCCAGGATTTGAATGAATTAATAGATAAGAGGATAGATTCATTATGTGGTCAAGAGGTCATTTCATAAAAATATTTTAAATTAAAAAATTAAAAACCTTTTGGTTTTAAGACTGAGGATAAAGTGGATTGGCAAGAATTAAAGAAAATGTTGAGAAAGCCTGAAAATTATGCACCTGATTGAAGGACTAATTAAAATTATCTTGAAGGCACTGGAAGTTTTTATCTTTGAATTTTTCTGTCTGTGGATGAAATGTTCTTTTATTGTTTTCCAAAGGAAAATATGCATAAAAACCTAAATAATCTCTCTCTCTGAGAGAAATTTCAGATAAAATGTGGTATAAAGTTCAGTTTTGTGCCTCATTCATGTCCTTCTTATGCTATCTCTGGACAGTGCATCCAACCCAAAGTGCCATGAATGTTAGAGGCCAAAGGCCACCAGCAGCACCATTCTGAGAATTGCCTTGGGTCGACCAGGTCTATTTTATGCAGAAATACCTGGAGGCTACACCTTCACTCTAGAGGTGGAGAGTGATTTCAGAATCACAGAAGTCCTATTTCTTTGCCTCAAGTTAGGATTCATTGATACTGCAGATTTCCCCATAGGATCAGATTGTGGCCAGACTTGAGCCAAGATGCTTTCCTTCACTTCTCTACAGGTTTCACCTCTGAACACTTCCTCAATAAACCACCTGCATAAAAGCTCTGCTATCAACCTGTGTTTCTATGACATCAATCTGTGTTGCAGTGGTTCTCAGAGTTTAGTCTGTCCCAGAATCAATCAGGAGGGCTTGTGAAAACACAGATTGCTGAGGCAGTAGGTCTGGAGTAGAACCTAAAGATCTGCATTTCTTATAGTTCCCAGTTGCTGCTGCTACTCTGTGGATACCGCGTTGGCAACATTGTTCTGTGAAAATCAACCTAAAACAGTGAGGAAAGATTTATAAATTGTGTGCTCCTATCTTTGATTTCTTGAGTAAACTGAACACAATCATAATTTATGGATATAATTTAGCATTTTGATGTATAAAATGATGTTATAGATTAAAAAGTTAAAGCTACTTATGAAAGTTAGGAAAAAGGAAAATGTGAGCTAAATTCATTAAACAGTTTTATTCAATAAATATTTAATGAGCATATACTCTGTGTTAGGCAGCTGCAGCCCAGGAGTATAAAATATATGGAAGAGAAACCACCTCCACCCAAGAGGGCTACTGGGGAAGCTGCATCAGGCAAAAGCCAGATTTCAATTAGAACAAAAAGATTCAGAGGTTGAGGATGGAGGCGATTTGTTGATTATTGACCATGGGGTCTAGATGGTAAAGTGACATGGTTTTAATAGATGGGAAGGCATGACAGAGAGAGTCTAAAAAGTTAAAATGCCAGACTTTACAGAAGGTACAGAAGTTGACCTGGGTTTCTGTTGGGGACTGAGCAGGATCAAGTCCTTGATGAGACTCATGCTCAATGGCCTCAATGTGTAAGGAGTGATGGGGAGACTGTGAAGAAGAGGAGGAAGTGAAGGTGCACTTGCAGGAATGCAGAGTTCTAGGGCACCTACAGATGGAAGCCTCTAGGGATGTAAATTAACACCGAGCACTAAGGTTCTTTTTTTTACTTCCACCAAAGAAAGCCTTGAGGTCAGAGCTAGGAAGTCTTACTTTGACTATGCAGACACTCTCCTGACAACTTTTGATGGAGATCTACAAGTTGGGGAGAGTCTCCATTGTGTGATTTAATTCTCTTCATAAACAGTCATTACAGTTATCTCCTCCCAGTCTACCACTTAGAACTTAATGCATCTCTTTTTTGATAAAGAAATATTTAATTTTCATGCATTTAAATGCATCATATTTTTTCTTAACAACTTATGGCTAAGGTCACAAATATATTCTAATGCCTTTGTTTTCTTTACAGTTTTACTCACACATTTAGGTCTTTAATTCATCTTAAGATTATTTAAACATGGTCAGAGATAGGAAAACAATTTTATTTTGATCTGCTGGTAAGCTGATTTTCACATACCATTTGCTCATTAGTCTCTTTCTTACTGACTTGTGATGACAGTTATATCATTTCCAAGGACTAAAAAATATATATCTTTTCCAGGAATATCTATCCTTTGCATTAGTCCATAAGAATATTTCTGCATTAATACCACACTGTTGAATTGCTATACTTCATAAAACATGACTTAATATCTGGTAGCGTCAATTCACTTTCTTTGGTCTGTTTTTCAAAATATTTGTAACTATTTAGGAACTCTTTATTTTTCCTTGCATGTGTGTTTGTTGATTAATTAATTATTCTTGCCCACAAGGCCCTTTTATTTATTTATTATTTTTTTTGTGGTACGCGGGCCTCTCACTGTTGTGGCCTCTCCCATTGCGGAGCACCGGCTCCGGATGCACAGGCTCAGTGGCCATGGCTCACGGGCCCAGCCACTCCGTGGCATGTGGGATCTTCCCGGACCGGGGCACAAACCCGTGTCCCCTGCATCGGCAGGCGGATTCTCAACCACTGCGCCACCAGGGAAGCCCCACAAGGCCCTTTTATTCTCTTGCAAGCCAGAGTCATCTTTGTAGAAATAAAAATACAAAAATAACTAAACTCTAGGCTTGAGGAAAGAATTGGAAACATAAAATGGGATAGAGCCAGGAGATATTAGGATTTTGGCAGCAGGCAAAATAAACTATTGTGCACCCAAAAGAGCAGGCTGAAGGGACCGTAAAGTTGGGACATATACTAAGTTGGAATGAAAGTATCAGATGATCTGTAGAAACTAGAGAGACAAGACAGTCACCATCAGTGCATCTGAATGTTGTGTTCATCTTTCTGTTGGAAGGATTGATGTGACTTCTCCATCAACTAACTGCTGTTGTTGAACTTCTTGCTTTTGCTGAACATACTTGCATTTTTGCTTTTTGTTCTAAAGTTCTTGAAACTTATCTGCTGTACTGTACACTAATACTTTTCAGTATATCGTTGCATATTCTTCTTTATATAGCAGGATACAAAAAAATAAGATATAGTAATGAAAGACAAAGAAAATCAATACCTAAATTATCATAGAGAAAATTTTTAAATCTTCTAAATGAAATAAAACTACAACTGAATAACTAGAGAGAAATGGCATGTTTGAAGATGAGAACACAATAATGCAGATAATAATTAGCACCCAAATTAATCTAAAAAATGTAGAACTCACAACAGAATATTATGAATTTTAACAAAGTGCTTCGAGAGTAAATGTGAAACTTCTTGTCTATGAATCTAAACACATGCACAGACCAAGCTTGAAAGATGCCAGACTCAGAGGACTTCACTAAGGCCCCATGTTCCACAGACACAACCTAATGGAAGCATCAATATTCCTGTGAGAAAGAGATTTAAATCTTCATTAGTTACCATTGAGATACCTATGACTTGAAGAAGCAAATTTACTTATTGAAGAACTGTTACTGGGGATTCTGGAAACCAAAGAGATCTCCTACAATTGGCTCTTCCTCTGATGACTTCTTTTGAACAATTACAGAAAATTCTTGGTGCTACAGGAACCAGCCCATCCATGTAAGCACCACAGGCATCCACAAAGGTAACAAACTATATTCCACCAGAGAAGCTGTTGGAAGAATTGAATTGATTCAATTCCAATTGAATATATCATTCAATCACTGCCCATACTCCAGTAATTGGAAATAAATGGCCTCAAAATGCACACTTACACAACAAGCCACAGGCCAAGGGTTGCCACCAGAAGCTGGAGAAGGCAAGGACCAGATTTTCCCTGGGAGCCTCCAGAAGGAACAAAACCCTGACAACACCTTGATTTTGGCTCAGTGATACCAATTTTAGATTTTTGGCATCCAGAACTATAAAGGAATAAATTTTTGTTGTTTTAAATTACCTATTTTGTGGTAATTTGATACAGCAACCACAGGAAATAAATACAGGGTCCACCTGAATAATTCAGAATACTCTCCAGTCTCAAAGTCCTTAACTTAATTATGTTTTTTTTTCCATATAAAGTAATACTTACCCTTTTCCTATATAGGTTAGTATTCACAGGTTGCAGGAATTAGCATGTAAATGTCTTTTGGGAGACAATTATTCAGGGTACCACAGTAGTCAAAATTATATTTTGGAAATTGTCCTACATTTGTTTTTTGTACTGTCCTTGTCTGGTTATGATACAAGGTTTTATAAGCTTCCTGAAACTCTGAAATTTGCTAATAACTACCTTCTCTATGAATAGCTACATTAACTTACTAATAATCAGGAAAAAAAACAAATTTGCAGCTTTGCAAATTTGACAGTGAAATTTCACTTTAGCCCCATTCCAACTGAAAAAGATTAGGAAATTTAATAATGTCAAGACAGTCAAGGATTTGGGGTAATGAAAATCCTCATGCTCTATTGATGAAGTGATAAATCACTGCAGTTATTTTTAAAACAATTGGCACTCTTATAAAATTAAATATGTAAATAAGTTTGACATATTACTTTCATCTCTTGCATAATGCTGTAGAGATACTCACGTTCAGGGTGTCAGGTTCAACGGTATTGATCACAGTATTATTTTTGTAGCAAAGGCTAGGAGGCAACATAGTTGTCCACATTAGGGAAATGGATAATGAAAGTATTTTACATGCATTCCAAAAATATCTACTAGATATAAAAATACACTTCGAATATATACACACACACATATATATGTATATACATATATATATAGGCAATAAATTGTTAAAATAAAAAAATTAAAGACCTGTTGAGATTTATATCATATGGCCATATGATATAAATCTCATAGGAAACAAGCAGGGAAGGAGAAGGTATGGAATGTAAAGTCACAGATATTATAGGGTATTACATTAGTTAGGGTTCTCCAGAGAAACAGAACCAATAGTATACCTATCTATCTATCCATCCATCTCTCCATCATCTATTAAGAATTATTATAAGGAATTGGCTCACATGATTATGGAAGCTGAGGTCTTAATAAGTGTAGTTGGCAAGTTGGAAATGCTGAAGAGCCACTGTTTCCAGTTTTAGTCTAAGTCCAAAGCAGGATAAGATCAATATCCCAGCTCAAAGACAGTCAGGGAAAGAGAGAGAATTATTTTTTTTTATTCAGCTTTTTTATTCCATCAGGCCATTCACTCATTGGATGAGTCCCAATCACATTGGGGAGAAAAAAATCTGCTTTCTTCAGTCTACCAATTTAAGAGTTAATCTCATCCAGAATTGCCCTCATAGATACATCCAGAAATAATGTTTAACTATATATCTGGGCATACTCTGGCCCAGTCAAGTTGACACATACAATTAACCATCACAGGTACCACATTTGAGAAAAATAAAATGAACTGATATGAGATAGTGTTGCATATGTTTTAAGATAGAGTGCAAACATGCAGTAAAAACAAACAAAAAACAAATATATGGGGACATAAAAAGAGGGATGCATGTGATAAGTTTCTTCCAGAGTTTGGTAGAGCAGGGATTCAGAGATATAGAGTGAAGCAAGTGATATGTTCCAGCTTGCCATTTAATAGTGGGAAGCATATCTAACCCCATCTTGGTTATCTGTTAGTGAACTTTGTGAGACTTGAGTACTATGTTTTTCCTTCTAGTTAACAATTTGCTCAGTACAGACTAATTGATCTCATCTAAGAACTACCAACTGAGGAAAGATTAATGTTATGTTACAGATTGATCTGTCCTTGCTTTACATTCTTTTTATCATGATTGGAAATTTTGCAATCATTCTAATGAATACTTTGCCCCCAAAAGAATTAATTATCCCTCTATACTCCAATCTTCTACTCTTCTGTCCTGTCTACTTGTAACAACACATACAATAAAACTCGAGTTGCTCTTTCTTCACCTCACCCAACATCAGCTGGTGTATTTGAGGGTAAGAGGGACAGTACTATCTATGAATTATTTTAATGCATTCTTTTTCTAAAAATAAGCCATCTTTACTTCTGAGATCACCCTGGGATAAAATGTGCCAGCATAACTTTGTTCTCTTTAGCTTCTTCCTAAGTAAGATATTATATTTTGTGAGATTTTACAGGCTCTTATATCGTATTTTCCTGCCCTGGTAATTTGCAGTAATGGATATTCAAGAAACCAATTTATACAGCTCACTGATGTAAGTTATAACAAAATATGGAGACATATGAGGACACATTTTCAGAGGGCTTTTGAAAATGTGCTGACACATTTTAGGAGTGCATCTGTTTTTGCTTGCAAAAACTCACATTTATGTGTGCAACATGAGAAATAGAATGCACAAGCAGGTGGTTTTAAATGGTTTTAAATCCTCAAGCAGAATTTAAATGGAGACACTCACAACCTTATTGGAGCCTATTGAAAATTCTTACAAATCTCACATTTATACCAGTGGCAAATGTCTTGGTATTCCTGATATCTGTGACTTTATTCTTCCATTTGAAATAGCACTTGATAAGAAGACTTATGGGTAGCTTTCTGACTTTATTAATGATGTACTGTGTGAAATTGAGTAAGCTATAAATCTTTACACTTTAGTGTGTTATACATTAACTAAAAATAACATCAATCTCAGAGGGAAATCATATATATGTAGAAATCTACAAATAATGTATAAAATTATGCATTATAAAAGCAACATTAGGCCTTTAGACACATCCATGTGAACATTAAATGCACACATACACATACACACATACACATATAAAACATTTGTTTAAGGTTCTACAGTGGATCAGATATTCTGCTAATCAATAGAAATCAAAAACAGCTAATAATAGTTCCTGCATCAAGGCATTTCAGCCTAATATAAAGAAAGATATTAAAATAGACATTTTAAGAATTTCAGGTAAAGTGATAGAGATATGTAGAGGACACTGAGAGTCACAAATAAGAATATCATTTTAGAGAAAGGAGGGCAGTGTACAGTGTATAAAGGACAGTCAAGAAGTCAAGACAGGGAATTCCCTGGCAGTCCAGTGGTTAGGACTCTTTGCTTTCACTGCCAAAGGCCTGGGTTCAATCCCTGGTCGGGGAGCTAAGATCCCACAAGCTGTGAGGCGCAGCCAAAAAAAAAAGTCAAGACAGGTATTATTAGAAAACTGAATTCAGAAATATATATATATGTGTGTGTGTGTGTGTGTGTGTGTGTCTTCTCATGTCAAATGAGAAGAAATGGCATTCATACAGAAGGAAAATTGTAAACTAAGGTAACATTAGGAATGAAAGGAAGGAAGGATTATATCTGGGATTGGGCAAAATGATAGAATTTACAAGACCAAGTGAGAGATAGGGAGGAATCAATGATAGCTCCAGATTTCTGACTTGGGTTATTATATGGATGGTGATGCCAGTGACAGAGTTAAGGAATATAGAAGATTCAGTAGCTTTGCAACAGAGGAGACGATGATTTTTGCTTTAGACTAAGACAAGTTGGATCTATCTGTGGGTCCTTACAGTGAATATGCCCAGTAGGCAGTTAGATCTATGTATGGGTTTGGAGCTTAGAGACCTAAAACTATAATCATTATGGCTTCTCAAACAGAAGCATATATGAGTATCTCAAAGACTTTTTTCCCCATTTACAGAGACCATGGCCCCAATCCAGATCTACTGACCTACATTTGTGGGACAGGGACACAAGATGACGTTTTGAAAACGTCTTTCTGTGTTTTTATATACACTTTAAATTTAGATCCCCTCATCTGAGTGATGGTTGAAGTCACTTGTATGGAGGATACTGCCAAGAAGACAAAGGACTGCATCTGGGGGATGCCAGATTAAGATACAGGCAAATAAATAGAATTAATGAAGAGAGGAAGGAAGATTTAAAGGTAAGAAGATAATTAGAGTAAAGACTAATATATGCTGATTTCAAGAAATTATCTACATATTCAAATGCTACAAAGGTCAAATTAAAGAATTAAAAGTCGTATATTGAATTGGGCAATTAGAAGTCCACTAAGAATTTTCCCAGTTCTGACTGTGAAGTAACGTTCAGAGGGGGTCAAATATTAGATGCAGAAAGGGGAATGTGGAGGTAATGTGTGTGTGTGGTGGGGGGGTGGTCAGAGGGGACCAGGATCAAGGAAGAATTCTTTAATATAGAAGCGTCTTGGGCATGTTTGTAGCCTTGGGGAATTAATTAGTAGACATAGAGAAGCTAAAAATAAAGGAGAGGAAAACCAACTGATGCAGTAAGATTTAACAGAAGTGTTTGAGGAGAAATGGTTAAAGAAGTTCTACCATGAAATTAAGCCTGTGTAAATATTCACTAAGCTATTATTGTATTTGGCTCTGTAGATGGTAGTATGTCCCCCAAACCTGTTAGATTGTATCCCTGCCTTCTATGTAGTTACACTGTGGAGTCTTTAACACTGATTCTGACTAAAACATAAAATAAAGGATACATATAGCCTGATTTCTAAGTTAAATGATAAAGTTATGCTTTGACTAGATTGCAGGTGTGGTTTGTTGAGAAATGTTCCAGGTCTCCAGAAGTTGGGTACAAATACAGACTACAGTGAATATAAACTCACATCTCTTTTTGAAATATCTTATTTTATTTTCAAATCAAATACTAGCAGATATACATATACATATACATATACATATATATATATATATATATATATAGTTCTTGAAAAAAGAGTTCTATTTCTCATGGCACCTGCCATTTGGTAGATCTCATTAGCATAATATCATTTGGATGCATTTATATATTCATGGCACAGCCGACTGAACAGACAATTAGAAGTATTTGAATTTCTTTTCATTGAAAATATTCTATCAGTGTGACTGTCAGAGTGAATGAATCTTTACACACCATATTAGCAGTTAGACCAACTAGAAGTAAAGTAAATCAAGTGGCATATACCCTAGCCTAATATAAAGGAAGTAATATTTGTTTCTGAATCAGTTTTTTATGTTAATTTATACTAAAAGGTGGAAAATCATAAATCCTCACTGTTATTTCCAAGAGGACTTAGTCACAGAAGAAATATAAGAATGTATCTAATTTCAACATTTTGTGGTTATTTTACATTTCATGTACGTATGTCTTGCCTCCCCAGCTAACTTTTAAAATCTGTGGTGGCAGGGAATATGTTTTTGAAAGTAGGTGTCTGACTGAGAGCTCTTTGAGGACTCTTAGTCATCGTTTTATCTGTTTACTAATTACTTTGCCTGGTGCATAGACCTCATTACTGCATTGAGGAAAAGCATGAACAAATGGCATAATTAATTTATAAATACATTGACGTAATTTTTGCTAATTTAAATACTATTTCCTGATGTACCCTCATTTTTGCCATTAATGTTTCCATGGAGCAAAAGTAAACAATTACAGCAACCTGAAAAGTGTTGTGTATTTGGGGACTTCTACTTTTTTATAAAGGTAGAAGAGTGTAAAATAAATAAATAAAAGCACTGATACGACATTTAGACCTTCTTAACCAAGCAGAGTCACAACTCAGAAACATAAAGGTAAATGGACATAATGTGAAAACTACTGATATTTTCGCTTTCATCTCTTAGTTTGAGTCTTTGTAAAAGTTTTTAGATTGTATGGAAACCTGGGAATTGTCTTCCCTTTACTTTGTGTCTGGGAAACATCACAGCTGTTCATTAACATATGAATTTAGCAGAGATTCAAAATTCCCCAATCATTGTTATCTCTGACTATATTCTTTGTTGTAAAGGGAAGTGAGTTGTTATTTTATTTATCTGAAGATTGCACTGTGTGTCAGTAAGATAAGCAAAGTGTCAGGAATAATCATACCAAGTGCTTTCTACCACAATAGCATCCAATTATGCTTTACGTGTCTTTCATGGAGAAAAAAAGTGAAGGAGTTTTTAAATTACTTACCATGACTTGATGAGTTGAGCATTTTAATGAAAATTGCTTCAACTCTGAGTAAGATCGTTAGAGATACTAATAAGATAGATTTCAGGCCTGTCATATGTCACAGCACATAGATTCCAGGAAAATTCCTAGAAGGTAGAAAAATTTACTTTAGCTTTCAGAGTCCAAAGAGTTCACATTAATTTGGGTGAAACAAGACATAAATATATATAAATATCAAAGAGCTAACATTTGTCTCTGGGGATTTTCATATCTTGGAGGTTAAGAAATGGGCTTCCTTAGTGAAACTGTGAACAACTCCCTGGGGAGACACCTCTCTGCTTGCCTCTTCCTTCCTTTAGATAGTTCCCTCTGATTTTTCTTTTTCCCTCCTCACCTCTACCACAGACAGTCTAATATAAGTTCAGGAATGGTTACAGGACTATGTTCTGGGAAGCATAACAAAACTAACCAGAACTATTACATAAAAATATGTTTATTGATAGATACAGAGCCAAACAAAGCAACAGCATTTTTGTTTTTTCCATTCTCTTTTATGGGGAAGTTGCATTCTGCCAAGGCAAGTGCAGCCTCTTAGAAAAGTAAGTTTAACAGAGCGTTAAAGGAATAAGAGAGAATGGAGTAAAATATCTATTTTAATACAAGATTTTATTTCAAAAAGATATCACTAGAGGGAAAAGGAAAAGGAAAATGATGAAAGGAATTTATTTCCCATTATATACATTTATACATTCAGTGTGTACTTACTCTGGCAATCTGAAATATATGGCTCTATTTTAGCTTTTAGTTTATAATTATTAACCTCATTCTAACAGTATAAAGCCTGTGAATAGTCTGAATTGAATACATCGCACCCCTCAAAGCCCACTACAGGTCATTATTTCCTACAGAAAAAAGAGCAAATTCGTTAGTCTGAATTCATTAGCTTGAAATTTCATGTTCTCACTCATATTTCTAATAGGACCCTCACACCACATGTTCACCTAGATATGATTACTCTCCACAATTGGGGGGTTGAGCCAAGGGGCACATTTTCAAGAATTTTGCAGTCTAGTTCTTAAACATTTTTAGCTTGACATAGGCCACAGTGGAGGTATTTGTACCATGGAAGTCGGCAAATGCAACAAATATTTGTTTGTTTTTTTCTTCAAAGAGCCAATTGTTAAACATTTGGTAACATAACCCTGCTCAATTCTTTAAACAACCCTACACTCTTCTGGCCATGTGCCTGTGGCATTCTGTTTTGTCCCTGGATGCCTCCTTTTTATCTTTGTTGAATTGGATCTGCAGTGTCCATCTTTCCCAAGATCCCACTTAATTGTCCTATTTCTGGCTTGTATTCTCTTCTCTTGATACCTTCTTTCTGTCTTTTGGGATGATCTGCATCTGTGGCACATGCAGCCCAAGTTCCATGCTGTCATCAATCCTTCTTATTACATGAGTCCTAACATTTGGATCACTACGGCTTACCCTTCCTCTGTGATTGCTCAAAATTCAGCAGTAAAAAATGTTCAGATTTATCAAGTCATTTTTACTACTCTTCTGTTCTTATTTGGTAGTGCCTAAACATGTATAGGCTAAAGCAAACTGTAGAAATTCTAATCTAGTGAGAACAGATGTTTTCTAAGTATGAAACTACGTCTCCCCTTCAAAATTCCTTTTATAAAGTTCACTGTGTTGATGTGGTGGGAGGAGTTTACTCAGGTAAAGAATTTCTTGTTTAAATGCTACCAGGAAGATGCTTTTGCTCTCTCCTTAGCACTACATCATTTTGTTTAGAGCTACCTCCAGTTGGCCTCTAGGAAAGCTACTTAGTGGCAGCAGGTGAATGTTAAAAGACAAGCTTAGACTGTTTTCTTTTAGTTTAAATGTTACATGTCCACCATCATGAAAACTTAATTAACAAACATATACATGTATTTCTTAAGTTTTGTGTATTTTGAGTGTCTAAATTTAATCAATATAAAACTAGTTCACTTACTTTTTTACTTTTTTCTCAACAAATACATAAATATTGTGTACTCTGTACCTGGAGCTGGAGGCATAGTAGGGGCATAAGAAAGTTCCATGCTCCTATGGATTCCATTATGATAGGTGAGAGAGACAACTGTCAACTGAAAAAATATGTAAACACAGTGATAAGTGCTATAAAGAACAATAAAGCAGGATAAGAGGATTAAGGACACTCAATATTTAGATATAGAATAATTTGCTTCTAAAAGTAATCTTCATAATAACCTGTTCTAAAATATCCTGTGTAACAGGCAGTTTCAATCCGTTAACACCTCTTTGCTAAAGCCTCCTACAAATGTATGCAAGTGCTTTGCTAGCCTACATAGCTGCCATTTACCAATGTTGCCAAAATTTTCTATATGTAGTCTAATATCTAATCTTCCTGACATTCAATATTTAGGTATTATTACTCCTATTTTGCAGATGTGGAGAGTAAAGTATTTTTTTTAATGTTTACCAGGTTACCTATTAATCAAAGTACTGAACCACCATTTGAAATTAACTTAATTCTGTGTGATACTATGTTCTATATCTAGCTATTGAATTTCATCCAATTAAAAAAGAAGGGGCCTGTTTAAAAACACACACACACACACACACACACATTACAAATATGGTGATCAACTAAACCTTAGTATGTGGTGGGATAATATCTCAATAAATTTATTTATGTGAATTTTCCCCCATCTGTATTTATTTAAACCTGTGACCTTCCCCCTATTCCCTTAGGTAAACTGTAAGTCTTCTGAAGAAGATGTTCTTAGAGCTAAACACAGTTAAATAAATTAAGCCCGTCATTTTTGGTGTTCAAAATTCAAGGTCTAGGTATAGTATTAAAATAGTTTTAAAGTCTTCCTGGCTAAGTGATCCCAGAAAGTTTTAAAGTTCTGTCAAATAGCAGAGGGTCCCTGTACCCTACTTATAGCAAAAACCTGAAGGCACAGCAAATATTCAATTCCGCCATGTCATGAAATGACAATGGGCTAGACAGCCTCAGTTTTATTTGCAACCCTGATTCCGTGTGTGCTGGAGTATGGTATTACAAAGATGGTAAAGAGCCTCAAGCAGCCTGAAAGAGTTCCAGGCAACCTTCAGTGTGGCAGAAGTGGTTGAAAGAAAACTGGTCTGAGAAAAGGCTTGCATTCAGGAACAAGGAACAAACACATCAGCAACCCTGAAGACTAGATGGGGACAAGGATATTTTATGAATGCCAGCATGTAGAGATGACACAGTTCAAGGAAAAGGCATTCTACCCAATGCCTTGGTGTTGGGTTGCACCCTGCAGGCCTGCAAGCCTTGTACTTGCCCAGCATTGAGATAGAAGGAAGAGCACAGAGTTAGCGACAGAGACATCAATGGTTTAATGGATTGGGGAATCTTACATGTCTGAAGCAACACTGCACCATGTGGCAGTTGGCGGGCAGAACATGGTATCAGTCTTTGCTACCAGGGGAGGGTGAACGCTACCCGTTATAGGGGGAATTGACATTAGGTTGGCTTATAGGTTACCAGGGAAACTAGCAGAGGGGCACGCCCCTCATCCCCCCTTTGATAAACGATATTCTGATCTAAAGATATTTTGATCTAAAGATTAGAGCAGTCACTAGCTGGGGCCAGGGACAAGTATGTTGGAAGGTCAGTCACCTGAGTAGGGTGTAAATGAAGCAGGCACCAGTCCAGCAGGGATGTACAGAGAGCAAGAGAACAGCCATCTTGGGTGGCCTGATCATTCACTTGGGGTAGCAAAGGCTATCTGGATATAGATGCAGCTCAATGAAAGTAGGTGAGAGTGTGAGTGCTGGGGGTATTCTGGAGGGACAGAACTAGGTTCCAGACGCTGATGGAATGAAGCCTTGAAATAGGACACTGAATTGCGTTTTTGAAATGTGATGTCACATTTCTTGCCAATTTAGTTTGGTGGACAAAGTTTGTAGCCACTACAGAGGGAATGTAATCTTAGAATTAAAACATTCTAAAATATTTAAGAGTTAGAAACCACTCTCTTTACATTAAAAGATAGGGACTTATAACAACAGCCTATAGCAGAAAATAAAACATTTTATTATTGGTAGATGTGATAGGTAAAAAGAAAAAAAAAAAGGGGAAAAAAAAAAGAGTAAAACCTCCAGCTTTTGGACTATAGAACATAAGAGTGGGAATCCCAAGATACTGTTTAAAACTTGGGGAAGGGAACAGTGGTGTCCTGTATTCAAATCAAATGCTGGACTTGAATTAGCTTAGATTTATGTAGGACTTAACACAGAGGAGATTCAGAAATGGACAACAACAGAGAAACTTAAAAAAAAATTGCTGACCAGAACCTGTATAGACATATTATCAGGGGGTGCCAACTGGTGCCAATTGCTAAATAATTAATCAGAAAAATATCATCATCGAAAATTAATCAGGTTTGGTAGCATTTATGTATTTCCTGTTTTACTAATTGAGAATTTTTGTCATTTTATTAAATAATAGAAAATAACATAAAGCAATACTCTGTGCATTCACACTTATGACACACTTCTCTTTCCTTTTACCTAGTTATAAACTATTTTTTGCTAATCATTGGCATTAGACAGAATTAGGTCCTAGAGAACAAAATGCTTATTTAAATAAGATAATTTAGCCATTTATTCCTAAAATTTGATGCTCTAGAAAAATATGGTAATGGTAAGCACAGGTTTCAGAGACCTCTTTTGCATGGTAAAAAGTATAATTTGATTTGAGACAAGTTTGTCATGTGTGTTCCTTTTTACATGAAAAGAAAGAATGTCTCTGTCTTTCAGTCTTCAATTTCCAGTGTCGTCTTTCAGAGCGGCGATTCCTTGCAAAATGTAAGTCTCACGGCAATTCCTTGCAAGATGTAAGTCTCAAGCTACACTGCAGAATCTATTTTTATAGAAGGAAATATCCTTCTGTATGATCCTCAAATGAAAAGCTGTCATCCATCTTCTGAATAGGCTTTATCCCGCCTTCAATGGCTAGTTTTTGAAACTGCTGATGACTAGAAGCAATTCTTTATAACCCCCTAAATAAAGACATCAGTCTATCACCAAAACACAGTACATGAGCTGGAAGGGGCAGCTGTCTCCAAGGTGGGTGTGGGGAAGAAGAGCACTTAACCAGCTTAGTTAAAAGCTGCTCAATGTTATTATTGAGTGTGTGTCAATATGATGTGTCCTTACAATTTAAAATGCTGCTTCAAGCAAAAGTTTTTTCTTCTTTTTCTTCTTAATTTATGCTATATTAACCTAAGTATATAAACTCTTCTGTGCAAAAGATTCTTACCCTACCATCAAAGGTAATTAAAGTCGAAAAGGAAACTTCAAAGCCAAACTGAGAACTGAATCTTTAAATGATCAGTTCATTTTAGGATTAAAGAAAAAGCGTTATTCAGAGTTTCTTAGAGAAAAGAAAAGGTGAAACAAAAAAGTCTATAGTTCCTCATCCACATAGCCTACCCTTCCTCACCCTGACCTTGCCTCTCTATTGTACTCTTTATGTGAAATAGGATATATTGTAATTAGAATCAGTGAAAAAGTACAGTGTGATAAGCTATTCAAAAGCAAATGGATAGAGTGAGAATTTATCTTTCACGTAGCTTATGTATTTTCTTCATAGGTTCCCTTCCTCCCTTCAGCTGCTTCTTGGAAAGGTTCAAGGATCTTTTTCTCTCTCTGTTTTGAAAAATCATAAAAATGCACCTTAGTATAGATCTTTTAAAAATCTGTTTTTGCTGGGCATTTTAGTTCAGCTTCTATAATATGTAAAATCATGTTCTTCCGTCCTAGGAAACGTTCTGGAATTATTTCATTGAAGATTTCCTCTCTTCAATTTTCTCTTTTCTCTTTGTTCACTCTGTTAGATGGGTCTCCTGATATTCCATTTGTTTTTTTACCCCATTTAGTGTCTCTCTCTCTCTTTGTTTCTCTCCCTTCCATCTGTCTATCACACATACACTTACAGATACACACACACACGCGTACACACACAAGATGTCTTCTTTTTTGACCTTGGTTATGAAATGAAGTATCAGTAAGATATTTGATAGCATGGTCCTTTTCCACTCTTCCCCTCACTTTTTGTAGTAGGCGATAGATAGATAGATAGATAGATAGATAGATAGATAGATAGATAGATAGATAGATAGATAGATACAGATTTTAATCTGGAAAACTCAGGTTTCTCCATCGAATGATTTTCTTTTATCATTCTCTGATAATGTGTTTATTTCTGGAGCTCATATTAATTTATCAGAACTCCTAATTAGATACTTAAATTCATTGACTTTTACTTATCACATTTCCTATGACATTCTCTTTTTGTTCTCTTTCCTAGAAAATTTTGACTTCTTTTAAACATTGTGTTGAATTTTCAATTTCTGCTTTTGTATTTTTAACTTTTAGGAGAGCTTTCTGCTGTTTTCTGATTATATACCTTTCTTCTGTAATAACTTGTTTTTATTTCATGAATGTAATATCATTTTGTGAATTGTGTGATTCTTTCTTCTCTATTGTTTCCATTTCCTACTAGGTGTTTTTGTTTGTTTGTTTGATTTGACTTATTTATATTATTTTTCAGACTAGATAATCCAATGTCTATTCTGTTAATATTTGAGAGTAAAGCACCAAAATTTAATAATAAGGTCTGTGTATGGATACATGTATCAGAGAACTTTTAAATTGTAATTTTTAGTGTGGTATAATTGTGGGGTGATCTTGTCCTTCTACAGGGAGAATTATCAAATATGAGTATTGGATATGATTTCTTTCTTGGTACATCTGTTTCCTTCAGATATAAATACTCCTTTTTCCTGCCCAGTGATATAAATCTATCTACCAGAGTTCTATAACCACAGTAAAGAAAGTGAATCAGAGGAGAGGATGGGTCTCACCCCTCAATTTGTATTGTAGCCATTATTTGTCCAGGCAATGCATGTGTATTTACATATCTATATAGTTACATATATGACACATATGAAAATTACCAACCTGAGAAATGTAAATATAAAATACCTGCATCTAGACCAGCATAGTCATTTTCTAAAGTTATATTTTTCCTTATACAATGGTACTTTTTGTCAGCTAAAGAGGAAGTGTAACCATCCAGAAAAATTGCCAGCCTCCTAGAAGTGTTTCCAAAACATCACTGTGCATTAGAATCAACTGGAGGGTGGTAGTGTACTATATTTGACTATTTCCCAAACCATGCTTACTAGGTCAGAATTTTGGGTTCTGAGGCTCTGGGATCACCTTAATTATCATAATTTTTATTTTACCCACTCTTTCTGATGCAGCTGAACCAGTGAGAAGCATATCGTAATAAGTGGCCAATAGTAGAGAACTTATAAAAATAAACTATCAGAAATAAATTATCACTGCAGTAAAAAACAATAAATTGGGAAAATTTCCTTCTTCCAAATTCTAGTTCTTTAAACTAGGATTCTTCTAAGAAGTGTTTATTTCTGCACCAAACAACCAGAGTAAACAAGGAGAAAAAATGCAAAAGTTTACTTTTCTCCAGTGAAGAGCTCTGAGAAGCATCATAGTGAAGAACTGTGAGGCTGGATTTACCAGTGCAGTCATTGGTCAATGTGATCAAAATGATGAGAAAACAGGACTTACAACCTAGGTCATTGACCCCATGACCAGGCAATCTAAATTATTGTTCATAGACTATCAGGAGAACTTACATGTGTATTTTAGGCTAGTAATCTATAACTAAAGTCAATAGACAAGTATTTTCCAAACTTGCTTAATCCTTAATATTACCTGGTATATTTGTTAAAAATAAAGATTTCTGACCCTAATAAAAATTACTACACCTTAGAATTTAGACTGTATATAATATTCATGAAAATCTGTATTTTTAGGAAATGCTTCATGATTTTTAAAAACAGGCATATTTGGATAACCTTGTGCTAGGCTCTGAAATTCATGATGTCAGGGGCATGCGCTTTTTTTTTTTTTTTTTCCTTCCTGGGATTCAAATTGCCTCACACTGAAGCATTCAATGCATAATTATGGGCAAGTAATTTTTTGCCAAGTAGTGTAAATTGCCCTCTAATGGAGAAGTTTATATTTAAATATAAACGATTTATATTTATTGTCTAACTGAAATATTTGGAATTAGCCTTCTCTTAATTATTGCTTTATACATTCAATTTAGGCTTTATTAATTAATTTATTTTTTTGGCATCATGAAAATTTTTAGTTGTTGTCCAACTGATAGATACAAATGGGTATCTTATTATACATATATTTTTTCCTTTGAAGGCTCACTTTTTTACTTTTATTTTTATATTTTTTAACATCTTTATTGGACTATAATTGCTTTACAATGTTGTGTTAGTTACTGCTGTATAACAAAATGAATCAGCTATATGTATACATATATCCCCATGTCCCCTCCCTCTTGCGCCTCCCTCCCACCCTCCCTATCCCACCCCTCTAGGTGGTCACAAAGCACCGAGCTGATCTCCATGTGCGATGCAGCTGCTTCCCACTAGCTATCTGTTTCACATTTGGTAGTGTACATATGTCAGTGCCATTCTTTGACTTCATCCCAGCTCACCCTTCTCACTCCCCATGTCCTCAACTCCGTTCTCTACATCTGCGTCATTATTCCTGTCCTGGCCCTAGGGTCATCAGAAACATTTTTTTATTTAGATTCCATATATATATGTGTTAGCATACGGTATTTGGTTTTCTCTTTCTGACTTATTTCACTCTGTATGACAGACTCTAGGTTCATCCATCTCACTACTAGTAGCTCAATTTTGTTTCCTTTTATGGCCGAGTAATATTCCATTGTACATATGTACCACATCTTCTTTGTCCATTCATCTGTCAGTGGACACTCAGGTTGCTTCCATGTCCTGGCTATTGTAAATAGTGCTGCAATGAACGTTGTGGTACATGTCTCTTTTTGAATTATGGTTTTCTCAGGGTATATGCTTGGTAGTGGGATTGCTGGGTCATATGGTAGTTCTATTTTTAGTCTTTTAAGGAACCTCCATACTGTTCTCCATAGTGGCTATATCAATTTACATTCCCACCAACAGTGCAAGAGGGTTCCCTTTCTCCACACCCTCTCCAGCATTTATCATTTGTAGATTTTTTGATGATGGCCATTCTGACTGGTGTGAGGTGATACTTCATTGTAGTCTTGATTTGTATTTTTCTAATGATTAGTGATGTTGAGCATCCTTTCATGTGTTTGTTGGCAATCTGTATATCTTCTTTGGAGAAATGTCTATTTAGAACTTCTGCCCATTGTTGGATAGGGTTGTTTCTTTTTTTGATATTGAGCTGCATGAGCTGCTTGTATATTTTGGAAATTGACCCTTTGTCAGATGCTTTATTTGCAAATATTTTCTCCCATTCTGAGGGTTGTCTTTTCATCTTGTTTATGGTTTCCTTTGTTGTGCAAAAGCCTCTAAGTTTAATTGAGTCCCATTTGTTTATTTTATTTTTTTCCCATTACTCTAGGAGGTGGGAAAAAAAGGATCATGCTGTGATTTATGTCAAAGAGTGTTCTTCCTATGTTTTCCTCTAAGAGTTCAATAGTATCTGGCCTTGCATTAACGTCTTTAATCCATTTTGAGTTTATTTTTGTGTATGGTGTTAGGGAGTGTTCTAATTTCATTTTTTTATGTGTAGCTGTGCAGTTTTCCAAGCACTACTTATTGAAGAGGCTGTCTTTTCTCCATTGTACATTCTTGCCTCCTTTATCAAGGATAAGGTGACCATATGTGCGTGGGTTCATCTCTGGGCTTTCTATCCTGTTCCATTGATCTATATTTCTCTTTTTGTGCTTGTACCATACTGTCCTGATTACTATAGCTTTGTAATATAGTCTGAAGTCAGGGAGCCTGATTCCTCCAGCTCTGTTTTTCTTTCTCAAAATTGCTTTGGCTATTCAGGGTCTTTTGTGTTTCCATACAAATTGTGAAAATTTTTGTTCTAGTTCTGTGAAAAATGCCATTGGTAGTTTGATAGGGATTGCACTGAATCTGTAGATTACATTGGGTAGTATAGTAATTTTCACAATGTTGATTCTCCCAATCCAAGAACATGGTATATGTCAACATCTGTTTGTATCATCTTTAATTTCTTTCATCAGTGTCTGTATAGTTTTCTGCATACAGGTCTTTTGTCTTATTAGGTAGGTTTAATCCTAGGTATTTTATTCTTTTTGTTGCAATGGTAAATGGGAGTGTTTCCTCAATTTTTATTTCAGGTTTTCATCATTAGTGAAAAGGAATGCAAGAGATTTCTGTGCATTAATTTTGAATCCTGCTACTTTACCACATTCATTGATTAGCTCTAGTAGTTTTCTGGTAGCATCTTTAGGATACTCTATGCATAGTATCATGTCATCTGCAAACAGTGACAACTTTACTTCTTTTCTGATTTGGATTCCTTTTATTTCCTCTTTTTCTCTAATTGGTGTGGCTAAAACTTCCAAAACTATATTAAATAATAGCAGTGAAAGTGGGCAACCTTGTCTTGTTCCTGATCTTAGAGAAAATGGTTTCAGTTTTTCACCATTGAGAACAATGTTGGCTGTGGGTTTGTCATATATGGACTTTATTATGTTGAAGTTAGTTCACTCTATGCCTACTTTCTGAAGGGTCTTTATCATAAATGGGTGTTGAATCTTGTTGAAAGCTTTTTCTGCATCTATTGAGATTATCATATGATTTTATCCTTCAGTTTGTTTATATGGTGTATCACATTGATTGATTTGTGTATATTGAAGAATCCTTGCATTCCCAGAATACACCTCACTTGATCATGGTGTATGATCCTTTTAATGTGCTGTTGGATTCTGTTTGCTAGTATTTTGTTGAGGATTTTTGCATCTATGTTCATCAGTGATATTGGCCTGTAGTTTTCTTTCTTTGTGACGTCTTTGTCTGGTTTTGGTATCAGGGTGATGGTGGCCTCATAGAATGAGTTTGGGAGTGTTCCTCCCTCTGCTATCTTTTGGAAGAGTTTGAGAAGGATAGGTGTTAGCTCTTCTCTAAATATTTGATAGAATGCACCTGTGAAGCCATCTGGTCCTGGGCTTTTGTTTGTTGGAAGATTTTTAATCACAGTTTCAATTTCAGTGCTTGTGATTGGTCTGTTTATATTTTCTATTTCTTTCTGGTTCAGTCTTGGAAGGTTGTACTTTTCTAAGAATTTGTCCATTTCTTCCAGGTGTCCATTTTATCGGCATATAGTTGTTTGTGGTAGTCTCTTCTAATCCTTTGTATTTCTGCAGTGTCGGTTGTTACTGCTTCTTTTTCATTTCTAATTCTGTTGATCTGAGTCTTCTCCTTTTTTTCCTGATGAGTCTGGCTAATGGTTTATCAATTTTGTTTATCTTCTCAAAGGGCCAGCTTTTAGTTTTATTCAACTTTGCTATTATTTTCTTCATTTCTTTTTCATTTATTTCTGATCTGATCTTTATGATTTCTTTCCTTCAGCTAACTTTGTGGGGTTTTTTGTTCTTCTTTCTCTATTGCTTAGGTGTAAGGTTACGTTGTTTTTTTGAGATGTTTCTTGAGGTAGGATTGTATTTCTATAAACTTCCCTCTTAGAACTGCTTTTGCTGCATCTCATAGGTTTTGGGTTTCGTGTTTTCATTGTCATTTGTTTTTAGGTATTTTTTTAATTTCCTCTTTGATTTCTTCAGTGATCTCTTGGTTATTTAGTAGTGTATTGTTTAGCCTCTATGTGTTTGTATTTTATACAGATTTTTTCCTGTAATTGATACCTCATCTCATAGAGTTGTGGTCAGATAAGATACTTGATACAATTTCAGTTTTCTTAAATTTACCAAGGCTTGATTTGTGACCCAGGATATGATCTATCCTGGGGAATGTTCTGTGAACACTGAGAAGAAAGTGTATTCTGTTGTTTTTGGATGGAATGTCCTATAAATATCAATTAAGTCCATCTTGTCTAATGTGTCATTTAAAGCTTGTTGTTTCCTTATATATTTTCATTTTGGATGATCTGTTCATTGGTGAAAGTGGGGTGTTAAAGTCCCCTAGTATGATTGTGTTACTGTCAATTTCCCATTTTATGGCTGTTAGCATTTGCCTTATGTATTGAGGTGCTCCTATGTTGGGTGCATAAATATTTACAATTGTTATATCTTCTTCTTGGATTGATCCCTTGATCATTATGTAGTGTCCTTCTTTGTCTCTTGTAACAGTCTTTATTTTAAAGTCTATTTTGTCTGTTATGAGAATTGCTACTCCAGCTTTCTTTTTATTTCCATTTGCATGGAATATCTTTTTCCAATCCCCCCTTCACTTTCAGTCTGTGTTTGTCCCTAGGTCTGAAGTGGGTCTCTTGTAGACAGCATATATATGGGTCTTGTTTTTGTATCTATTCAGCCAGTCTGTGTCTTTTGGTTGGAACATTTAATCCACCTAAATAAGGTAATTATCGATATGTGTGTTCCTATTTCCATTTTCTTAATTGTTTTGGGTTTGTTTTTGTAGATCTTTTCCTTCTCTTGTGTTTCCTGCCTTGAGAAGTTCCTTTAGCATTTGTTGTGAAGCTGGTTTGGTGGTGCTGAATTCTCTTAACTTTTGCTTGTCTGTAAAGGTTTTAATTTCTCCGTCAAATCTGAATGAGATCCTTGCTGGGTAGAATAATCTTGATTGTAGTTTTTTCGCTTTCATCACTTTAAATATGTCCTTCCACTCCCTTCTGGCTTGCAGAATTTCTACTGAAAGACCAGCTGTTAAGCTTATGGGGTTTCCCCTGTATGTTATTTGTTGTTTTTCCCTTTCTGCTTTTAATATATTTTCTTGAATTTAATTATTGATAGTTTGATTAATGTGTGTCTTGGTGTGTTTCTCCTTGGATTTATCCTGTATGGGACTCTCTGCACTTCCTGGGCTTGATTGACTATTTCCTCTCCCACGTTAGGGAAGTTTTCAACTGTAATCTCTTCAAATATTTTCTCAGACCCTGGGACCCCTATAATTCGAATGTTGGTGGGTTTAATGTTGTCCCAGAGGTCTCTGAGACTGTCCTCAATTCTTTTCATTCTTTTTTCTTTATTCTGCTCTGCAGTAGTTATTTCCATTTTTTTATCTTCCAGGTCACTTATCTGTTCTTCTGCCTCAGTTATTCTGCTATTGATTCCTTCCAGAGAATTTTAATTTCATTTACTGTGTTATTCATCATTGTTTGTTTGCTCTTTAGTTCTTCTAGTTCCTTGTTAAATTATTCTTGTATTTTCTCCTTTCCATTTCCAAGATTTTGGATCATCTTTACTATCATTACTCTTAATTCTTTTTCAGGTAGACTGCCTATTTCCTCCTCATTTGTTTGGTCTGATGGGTTTTTGCCTTGCCCCTTCATCTGCTGTGTATTTCTCTGTGGGCAGACAGGGAAGCAATCCTCCCTCCTCCCACACCCTGAAACAATGGTCTCTTTACTGTTAGGCAGGTCCAGAGTTTTTCTCGGACTCCCTGCCGGCTAGCTGTGGCACACTGGCCCCCTTCAGGCTGTGTTCACGCAGCCAACCCCAGTCCTCTTCCTGTGATTTGACCTCTGAAGCCTGAGCGTCAGCTCCCAGACCCCACCCACCACAGCAGGTAAGCAGAGAAGCCTTTCGGGCTGGTGAGTGCTGGCAGGCACTCATCCTCTGTGCGAGAATCTCTCCGCTTTGCCCTCTGCACCCCTGTTGCTGCGCTCTCCTCCGTGGCTCCGAAGCTTCCCCGCTACCTGCCCCCCACCCCCACCATCTCCACTATTGAAGGGGCTTCCTGGTGTGTGGAAACTTTTCTGCCTTCACAGCTCCCTCCCAGAGGTGCAGGTCCCGTTCGTTTTCTTTTGTCTCTGTTTTTTACTTTTTCCCTTTGCCCTACCTAGGTATGTTGGTATTTTCTTGCCTTTTGGGAAGTCTGAGGTCTTCTGCCAGCATTCAGTAGGTGTTCTGTAGGAGTTGTTGCACATGTGGATGTATTTTTAATGTATTTGTGGGGAGGACAGTGATCTCCATGTCTTACTCCTTCGCCATCTTGAAGGTCCCCCGGAACATTATAATTCTTAACTAAGTTCTTTTTCCCTCATGGTCTGGAAGTTTTACATCTAACTTGTATTGCATTCGAATTTAATTTGAAGTTTAAAAAAGAGCTGCAATGTAAATATTTATATCTAAGTTTCTCTAATTATGAACACTGAAATTATATCCTGTTTTTAAATGTCTTGTAGGGTAAAATTAGAAATTTATCATCTTTTGTGTTGTTAAATTTCCTAAATTTTAAAGGTCCCAAGAATGTGCAGATTTTAAGCACAGGTATTATTTTTATTATTTCACTATGTGACAGGCATTTTTCTTATTTTAGTTTTGCCTCCTTTGAGAATATCCTATACAAAGTATTATCACTTGTTATTCTTTCCACCTGACAGAGCTGTAACAATAGTTCTCTGCAAGATTACTGCTTATATCTAATGCTTATATAATGTTATATCTAACATCATTCCATGATGGAATATATGCGTAATTTGGAAAGAGTTTTCAGTACTTTGCTCATTTCGAAAGTGGAGAAAGACAGTGTATTCGATCTCCTAGCTGTTCTAGTTCCATATTTATTTTGTCTATCATTTATTCTTCAAAGTATGATCACTTATAGGTTGTTGTTTGTTTGTTGTGTGATTAAATAAATTTATGTGATTGCAAGTATAATCTGGATTGGTAAAATGGGATTAGAAGTTTTGGAGTGGGTATGGTCAATATTATGCAATAATTTATATGTGGTTAGAAGACAGAAGGACTCCAGGAAGAATCAAGAAATTTCAAGTATTTCTGATTTGTACTCTCTTATCAAAAGTAAAGTCAGAATCCAAGAGTTTCAGCTAAGTATGATTGGCTCCACATTGCATACAGAATAAAATCCTAACTCTGACTTGTGACTTCTGACTTTGACTATGAGGATAGTCTTAGAATACAGGATTGTCTTATCTGAAACCAACCTCCCGCCAAATTTGACTTCTTTCTACTGAAAACTGACCTCATTTTCTCACTGACTGCTTTTCCTAAGTTTTCTGATTTGAATGTTTTACTTCCTCCTCTCTCTTTAACAGTGCTCATTTTTAAAAGTCTAGCTAAAATTCCGGGTCCTAACTAATGCCTTCTGTGAACACATTATTAGTAGATGATCTTATTCTCCTCCAAGCTCTGATGATATGTGTCCAAACCAGTTTTTAACTAATTTTGAATTAAAGTTTTTATTGAGATAATTGTAGATTCGCCTACAATTAAAATAAATAATAGAGAGAGATCACACTGAGAATTGACATTGATAATACTCCACTGATCTTATTCAGAGTTCCCTTATTTAACTTGTATTCATTTGTGTGTATGTGTGTGTGTGTGT
>NC_041223.1:65347306-65359071 GCF_002837175.3 Physeter macrocephalus
TTTTGTTTTTTTGCGGTATGCAGGCCTCTCACTGTTGTGGCCTCTCCCATTGCGGAGCACAGGCTCCGGACGCGCAGGCTCAGTGGCCATGGCTCACGGGCCCAGCCGCTCCACAGCATGTGAGATCTTCCCAGACCGGGGCACGAACCGGTGTCCCTTGCATCGGCAGGCAGACTCTCAACCACTGTGCCACCAGGGAAGCCCAGCCATCTGGTTTTATATCAGAATACTCTTTAGAGATTGAAAAACCAGAAAGAAAGCCTAGCATGCTTATTTCTAGGATGTGATAAAGACAGGATGGTGTAAGTGAAGTGAGTGATGTGTGAAGGATTACACTATTACAGAAATGTTCTCAATATCTTGAGTTTATCAGTTGTATAATTGCTAATCCTAAAAAGAGTGCTCCATGTCACTAAAAATTTGAAACTTGTGTATTAATTTATACATGCTCTGTAATTTTCCTTTGATTTATTCTATTCTCCTTCATTGCACTGGTACAAAGAATATCATGTTCCTATAATTGGGATTATGAAATCTAAATCAAAAATTAAAAAGTAGGATTTTAGTAGGCATATAAAAGAACTCCCTAACTCTCAAGCTTAAACCACGTATTGATTATAAGAAATAAATTACTGCAAATAATTGTTAAAACTGGATTACTTATGGGCATATAAATAAAAATAGCATGAACATATGAAGTTTGGGGGTGTTTGTAGCCTACAAATAGCTTTAATTATTATGACTTTTAACATTTACAAATATTAAATTATTTTGATATTATTAACAACTATTTATTAAGGTAAAGGTAAAAATGTAAAATGGAACAAAAAAGTGTTTGACACATATTAATTATATTATAATTATTATTATATCAGTATATAATACACAATATACATTATGCTGTTAGCTACATAACAGTCAGTTTAGTATATAACTATACATTGTTGTATAAAACCATATACTGTATGTTATATATATTTATAGCTATTATAGATTATTCTAACATAGATTGCTTAGAAGTGTAAAAGATATCTAAATTAGGTACAATAATTATACTTATAAGTAATACATCATTTTGTTAAGTTGGAAAATTTGAAATCCTTGACAAAGTGTTCCCTAGATCAAACTTGGAAAATCCATAGTAGAAATAACAGAGATTTTAGGACTTTTCAATAATTAAGTGATTTTTAAGTGAGATTTGATATGTAATTACATGTATTTAAGTTATTCTAGCATTGCAGGAACAAAGAGTAATAGAATGTAAATATAGGAGTCATCTATTTTTATTTCTATAATAAAATTTTTATGTTATTTAATTGAGAAATGTAACCACATTTTTTTTCAGTGTTGCTGAAACTAGACTATACAGGTCAAAAGAAGGAAAAGTTTTGGTGGGGGGAAAAAAGAGATACTTCCTTTGAATTGTTTGAGTAAAATCAAAGTAACACATCTAGTTCTCTGAAATGATAGTCTTTCGTGAATACACAATGTAATGGTATCTGCCTATAACAATTAAACAAAGGAGTAAAATATTAGTATGGAATCATGGTGAATTAATAAATTGCATATAAAAATATACAAAATACAGTATAAGGAAAATGGAATATTCATCAGTTTATAAAATAATAACTTTTGAAAGTTAGAGATTGAAAAGTATCACACAGAAAAGCACTGATATGATTATATTTCAGATTTTCTATATGAAAATAATTTAATGAAAAGGAATCAATAGGCTGGGGATATATTTTTATTAAGAATTAATTTAAAAGGATTATTTTAATAAATATGAAAAGTTTAATCTCATGTAAATGAGCAAATAATACAAACAATAGAAATAGAATTACAAATGGTAGATAATAACTAAAAATAAGGTTACTATTGCCAGTAATCAGGATATAAAAATTAAAAGTTTTGAGGTACTATTTAAAAACTAGTGTATTTCCTCAAACACTAATTAACAGAATATTTCATGCCAGTAAACTACTGAATTTGATAAAATAGATTATTCATTGCTTGAAACAATATACCAAAAATATTTTCAATGCTCATGTTCACATTGATTAAGTGTGCCACTCTATAGAATTTATCCCAGAGAAATAAATATTTTTTTCAAGAGATAAACAGGGTGATTGCATAAATGAATTTGCTTCACTGATATAATGCAATGAAGGAAACGTAAATATTATAACTAAATAAATGAAAACAACCTAAATATCCCAAAACGAATGAAAAACTAGATTGTATTGCATTGAACTCATGAAATATTGGACAATAATTAAAGTTAAAATATAAAGCCAATTCTAAAACATGAAAACCTGTATTAAATTATATGAAAAATAATCAGAAGACAAAATTGTTTGGATAATATGATTATAAAAAGTTATATCATATATGAATCTTTGCATATGCACATAATAGCTTTCATTTTAGGTTGTGGGCTTACATTTCTACCTTTTCTACAAAATTATAAAAATCCTATCACTGTAAAAAATAATGTATTGTTATTACATTTTTACCATCAAAGGGGAAAAAATGCTATTTCAGAAAAATGAACAAAAGCAGTCTTTCAGTAAAGCAGGTATATAACCTAGTTAAATTTGCTTGAAATAAGTAGAAAGCATACATTGTAATAAAATTTAAAAGGAAAGATAACAGATGTTAACTTTATTTCTTGGCTGCATGATTTCATAAAGTAATCTTTTTATTCAATAAATTAATGTCATAAAAGACATTGCAGATGTATTGTTGATTAAGTACAATAAATGTCAAACAAAATGGAAATAGTTAGCAAAAGAAATCATTATATATACAGAAATTATGTGAGTATAATTTCCACACACATAGGTAAATAAAAAAATAAATCAATGAAGAGCAAACTCTAAAGTTTAACATTTACTCTGTAGTGTAAAAAGGTACAGAAAATATCTGTTCTGAAAGAAACACATTTTTAAAGGCAAATGTCGTTCTAGGCATTAGACTTTGAAAAGATAGGAGAATGCTTTTTAATGAATGTGAAGTAATATTTCAAGGGAAAACTATTCTCTAATAGAAAGTTACTATTCATAGAAACTAATTATAAGAGAGGATTTCACTAATTTTAAAGGTGTCTGACCAAGGTGAAAAATTAACAATGAATCATATTGCCATTGGCTGATCATCTGGTGATGTGCCAGCATTTCATCATGTGTGTTTAAGAACCCATGGAGTTTATTGACCCACTCACCACAGATGCATTCACCACAAGATTTCTGGGTGCTTGTAGAATGTGAAATCATTAAATGGTATATGTAAAAATCCTAAATTACAGTGAAAATTCTTTCCTTTTTCGCTAAGATATTCATAATTCTTTATAGTGACAAGTAATTACTCTAAGTGATTAATTGACAGATAGACTTTAATTAGCTAATGCTGCATTTGTACTTTCATAATTTAAAGGGAATGTAAATGAATCAGTCATTAATAAAAATAATTTTTGATTGGATTGGCTTCCTTGAGATTAAAAAATGTGTTTCTTTCAAATATTTTCTTCATCCATAGAAAACATAAAAATTTTGACTATTTAAATTTGCTAGCATTTATCCAAATACTTTATGAGACAATAATTGACCTCATATCTTCGTAGCTCAGATGAGGTTTGGTAATGTTTTGGCAAAATGTACTGATGACTTAGTATGGGAAAAAATAACAAAACATATTTTTAAAACATAATTCTTCATTTTTGAACTAAAGACATCTAAGCTTCTATATTGGACTATATCTCATTCAATAAAATTATTGCATGTTTTTAAAAGGACTCAAAACTGGCAAAATGTTTTGCATTTCAAAACAGAAAAATCCTAAATTAGCACTTTTTAATAATACACAAAGAAGTTGGTTAGTGTGAAATAAATGGGATTTATGCAGGGAGCAATCCACATATAACAAAAGACAACAGTAACATTTTCTCTGTTGATGTTGAAAGTTTGACAAGCTTCTTAAATTTAATTTAACATAATTTCTTATATGATGTTTAATAAATGGTACATATGCTTTAAGTAATATTTTTTCCAAGGTACTTTTTATTAAAGATATTTCCTACATAACCAACATTTTTAAGAGAAAAAGATTATTATTTGAATAAGAAAGAATGATACCTAAAACCTCTAATATCTGTAAGAGAACATTGTCATATTTTTATTTGCCAGAGGTTTTCCTATGTGGGTATGTGGGTGTGTGTGTGTGTGTTTTCTAACAAAGGAGAACAAAATCTCAGTCAGTACACTTGGAAGCATCTGTTATTTCTAGCTAGATTTATATATGTCTATATGCTTCTTTTTCTATTAAGAGAAAATAGTAAACTGGGATAGTCAAAAGAAAAATTCATTTGTAGGATCTACCGAGACTACTTGTCACAGCAGTTCAATACCACAGGTTGATTAACTTGTTATGCATATATTATACTTATTTAATTTACATTTAAGAATGTTTTCCAAATTGGCTCTCAAGATAGAAGGTCGTTTTACTGATGTCTTTCTTCATATCTCTTTGCAATCTCTAAAAATCATTCTGTCTTCTTATATTCTGCTTATGAGATTATTTCTAATATACCTCCTGGGAAATATTCTCTTTGAAATTGCAACACTTAATGAAAAATATATACATATTCATCATTAAAAGGAAGATGCTGAAAAAATATTGCTGGTATATAATCACTCTGAGCAGAAGAATTATTTTTAACATGAAAGAAATCATTAACTGTAAATAATCCAGGGATCAAAGATCTGAGGGGGAAAAAAAAAAAGAAAAGTAAGCTAGAGGGCAGACGCTCCACCCTATGTGGGCTGAATGAAGGGGCTATCTGAAACACAAGCTCAGAGAGGAAAATAGCACAATTGTGCCAACACCAAGACTTCCTTCAGGATAGGCCAGGAAGCATTAAAGGAATCTACATCAGCTATTATAAGTAGTGGAAACGAGTGTGATTTTTGGTTAACTGCTTTCCGCTTTAACAAACATATTAATGATAAAGAATGTTTCTATAATTCTGGCTAACCTTTTAATGAAGGGAAATAAATACATGGTTTTGGAAATTTATTTTCTTCACTAAAACTCTCTCACTCCATTTGAAAAATGAAGATTTTATTTAATGCATTTCCGGTCATAAAAATTACACTGCAGATTTAGGATTTTCAAAACAGATCATTAGGCTCAATCATGTCATTTTAGGATTTACTTTTAACAACTAATCTTACTATAACTGTGTACCTTTAAAATTGAGCTCAATTTATGAAATGTAGCATTACATGCATATTTTTCTCTACATGATATACTTTTGGAGATTTATTTATATATATATATTTGGATTATATATTATACATATATATATTAGAGTTTTATCAAAAAGCACCCATGTTAATTGTTAAAACAGTTCTCTATTTTGAGAAATGCCACTGTGTCAGTTAGGGATATATTTATTTTCTGGACACAAATTTAAAACTTTTTGAAGTTGGCAAATATAATAAAATTTTTGTATCACTCAGTTTTTAGAACCTTAGAAAAATGCAATTAGAAAAATTAAATAATGAGCAAATTCTAAGATCATAGAAAGCTGGATAATTTTGTAAAAGTTATTATCTTTTAAGTTGACAATATTTAGCACAAAGACTATGATGAATAATAAAATATAGGAATGTATGTTTTTCAGGGTAATAGTGGGAGTGAGATACTTTGAAAAAAGTTAAACTATTTTCTATTAACTGTTTCATGACCAATAAAAATATTAAGAACCTATAAATTAAAAACATGAACCATGATAGCAAAGTTAACTAGGTTTAGAAGAATCAAGAATATGTCCTCGGGACTTCCCTGGTGGCGGAGTGGTTGAGAGTCCGCCTGCCGATGCAAGGGACACAGGTTCGTGCCCCGGTCCAGGAGGATCCCACATGCCGCGGAGCGGCTAGGCCCGTGAGCCATGGCTGCTGAGCCTGCGCGTCCGGATCCTGTGCTCTGCAACGGGAGAGGCCACAACAGTGAGAGGCCCGCGTACCGAAAAAAACAAAAAAAACAAAAACAAAAAAAAACCCAAAGAATATGTCCTCAAAATTATTTTATTTACATGATAGAGAGATAAATAGAGAGATATAAGAATAGAAGTACCTAACTACACAGAACTTCCAAAACAAACTAGATGTATTCATAAAGTATCATCATATAAATGGTTTGATGTTGTGGGCAAGTTTCCAGATCCACTCCACTGGCTTATTAAGTTCTGAACCATTTAGATTATCCATTTATTCCTGAGAAGAAGTAGAAAGAATATTGTCTTTGAAGTAAGAAAAAGATATTTAATTCTAACTTTGCTGTTTATTAGCACTCTGACATTGGGCAATTTAGAGAGCCTGAGCTGAAGATGGATCACACTGTCAAATATGAGAATAATAATACATAATCACAAAGTTATTATGATAATTAAATTAAGTCATACACGGAATTACAGTGATGAGCAATTACTAAGTGCTCAATCATATAATGTCTTTTTCTTTTACTTCCAAGACTCAGAAAAATGTTTGAGTACCTATGTCCAGCGATGGACTGACCTGGGAATAATTTAGTTGAAGGTCAGTGTGTTTTCCCGATATTAACTGAATTTTGGTGCTCATTTGGCCTGTAATGGATGCATACTACATATACAAAAGTGGGGCTTAAAACTACACCCTTGTCTGTTTCCACTGGTTATAAACTGACTCCAAAAACTGTAGAATGTGGGAATTAGTACTATTCATATTCCATCTCTAGCTGATAAGATCAGTGAGTATATTATAGCAAAATGACTCCTAGATAGAGTATAGTCTTTATTTTCTCCAGTATATAACTTTTGTGGTTTTTATGATGCTTTCTTTTTGAATATTGATCACAAGCAAAATGTTGTAACCATATTAAAAATTGTTGTTTGAGATTTACTTACTACACTTAGGTTACACTGTGATCATCACTGAATTAATTTTTAGTCCTATGGGAATATTAAAACTTTAACTTGGGTGACCATTTTGCAACATCTCTCCTCCAACCTTGACAAGTTTATTTCAAATCCTAAATAAAATAAGTAAATTCAGAGGCAGGAATGGACCCAGTAATAACAGGTGCCATTTCTGTCCCCATCTTGTGCATCCAGCATCAATACTGCACCTAAGCCTCTACCAGAAGCAGTAAGAAAAACCAATCTTAAAGAACTTACATTTTAAGGAAGACAAATATATATAAACTCTATACCGTACGTATAACACCTTCAGACAGGCTGTTATTTTTGTAGTATACTTGGGAGTTAGTATAATTATTGTTTGTTCTAAAAGACAGGAGATTTAAATTTTCTTTTTAAAAGAAAATTGATTTACAAGAAAGAGAAAAATGCCATGGCTAGCTTGTTTTGATATAGCAAACTGAGATTATTCTCATTTTCATAACATCAGTTTTACCTAGTGTACTTTAAAGTAAAATTTACAAAGATATGCAACATAGGAATAAAGCCATAACTTAATAGTATATTTGTATACATTATGTTTGAATACTTTCCCATATTTGTTGATTGTTCAATTACTGATCTGAGACACAGATATTCCTTTATATTTTATTAAATGCAAGCTGACATCTGAAAATTATTCTGCCCTCTTTCAGCAAATGTGTTCCATTCAGAAACTAACATTATCAAGATGTTATTGGCACACCATAGTTTGCAATTAGAATAAACATTTAACTGAGTCTTCAATCATTACTATAATTTACTGTGTTATTCTGTTTTCAGTAGCATAGAATAGAAACTCAGTAACAAAAGGACATTTTTTATTTGTGATTAAATTTACCTCCGACATGAAACAAAAATTTTGTATAGTTTCTTATATGAATTGTACTATTTTTTATAGGAGTTTTTTTCTATTTGGCAAAACATAGTCAAGTAGTGATATTTTTTAAGTGACACATAATTCATTTTGAGATATTGTGTCATTTTCTCTCAAGAATAACTTTAGGGGGCACTGTGCTGCCAGTAGAGAGCTATCCCTGGACGCCAGATAATATTGTTTTCTTTCTTTGCATATGAAAATATCTTAACAAGTTTTTTAAGGAATCATGTCAAAAATATTAAACTTTTAAAAATTTGTGTTTTTCACTACAACACTGCCTAGAAAAGCAATTTTGAAAGTTGTTGGAGAAAGTGTGTTTCTAGAAAAAAAAGTTGCCTTTCAATAGTAATTTGGAGCTAAAGGTTGTTACCTCCAGTTTGTTTTGGATTTAGGAACCAAACCATCCAACAAGCAATATACATAGGAAAAAGCAGAAAAGCATCGCACCTGAGAGCAAAAATGGAGTGGTAAGACTATTTACAGTAATAATTGACTGTATCGAAACAAACAAAAAAAACCTTGTTAGTTGTCTGTAAAATATAGCAGTTAGCCAGAACCAAAATTCAAGGTGTAGAGAATTTTTTTTACAAACTTTAGTTAACAGGAAAGCCAGCAGGAAAAGAGAAACAACAGTGACAACAACAAAAATAAAATGGCACAAGCATATATACCCATATGGTGTTTCCAGTGGCTTGGCCCTATAAACCTCTCCTCCGCCCCCATTCCATCAATCATCTCTGACATCTGTATTATATTCTGATTCCAAAGCTGTTCTTTTGTCATCTGGAGAGATCAAAGCAAAGGCTTCTGAAGAAACAATGCAACCTGTTAGCAGAAATCCCTTGTCTTTGCATGTATCCTTCTGATTGTCTGATTGTAATAAATTAATTCAGTTGCTTCTGATACAGCTACCTGGAGGCTTTCTGCAGTCTACATCCAAATTATACAGCACTAGCTAACATAGTTATACATTTTTATTTTAGATATTTCAGGACCAATTAAAATGCTTGTCCTTCATATTAGAAATGTATTATTAATATCTCTTCTTCCTACATTTTCAGCTGATTTTAGGCTAATGCCTATGACACATGCATGAATTTCATAGTAAAGATGCAGAGCTGGTTGATTTGGAAGAGAAAATATCTTTTTTTCATATATCTTAATTCCCCAGAAAATATATGCTTAGATACAAAAGTCACATGTAAAAGAAAGCAAATAGGTTTGAAGAAATCACAAATATTGAAATGGAAGTATATTAAAGAACAGTGAGAAATTTTTTTTAATGTTGATTTTTGGGAAACAGATGAACACTCATGCTACTAGTAAAAGGAGTTTAGTATATGTAATTGATCTGTTCAAAAGGGTGGTGAATTGACGTTTAGTATATTTCAATTGTTACCTTATTGTTTTTCTACTCTTTTTAAAAGCCTGTTAACTGTTATAATGGTGGAATAATATAAAGAATATGAGTAGGCAAATAATCAGCATTTAAAAAATATTTTGCTATCATCACATATATATGACATATGAGAGCGAATATGTAGCAGTTTTCTTAAGAAAAAAATGAAAAATCTAAGAAAAATTGTGGGTGGGTTTTTTCTTTGCTAGAGAATAGAAATGGTGAATAAATTAAAGATTCGAGTCAGTTCCTGATTATATCTTTAATTAAATACTAAAAAGTTTATGTAAGTAGCTATCTTTATTTAAAAAGCTATTTAACTTTAAGCCTTCATTTTTAGAATCATTGGTGCGTCAAGTGAATTACTTTCTTCTTTCAATTCTGTATTAATGTAATTATTGAGGAAATTATTTGTTATAATGATATTTAAGAGCATGTGAAGATCTCAAAATACATTGTTTTTGAATGTCAAATGTATTTAGGGTTTCAGAATAGTTTTCTCTAGATGTACTTCCAAGCATTCCTGTTCTCTTAGGACTTAAGTCAATGAGGAGAATTAAGAAGACTGGAAGAAAGAATATTAGATAATCCCAGATTTTATATCTTTATCAGTGCTCATTGGAAGAATTTTAGGAGATTAGCAACAGGCTAAGTGGATTTCTTACTTCCTCCTGTGAAATTTAATAATGTTCTTTATCTCCTGTTTATGGCTTTGAAGAAGTTCAACAAAATTTATAAAGGAATTTCTTGAAACCCTTTGCCATCTCCTTCCCACATAGGTATGTTCGTCACGAAAATTCTCTTAACATGCTTTTTTTGGTGGAATTTCAAAAAATAAAGCTAGCGGTTAGGCACGTAAAATGTCTGTTGCAGTATGGATTTTGTGATCCTCAGTGGAATTTGTTAATATTTTAAAAATCACAATTATAATTTTATTCTGCTTTGCACTTTCTGTAGTGAATTTCTGATGGTGCCTGGCACCTTTAGATGCAAACACTACCACGGAGTTTCTATGTCACCGAGTACATGTATATTCTCTAGAATATGGTTTTATTTCACAGTAAACAATATACTATACCATCTTTTTTGAATGTCTGTTTGAGAGTCCAGGTTTTAATGTAAGCTTTTTCCCCCCTATATTAAGGTTTATAGTTTTTTTAAAAAACCTGGAGAACTATAACATTTCTGTTATGTTTGATTGTTAAAAAAAATTAAACTATAAAGAATATTTTTATCTGTTTATTTAGACCTGTTTTTTTCAAGGACTAGGTTTTCTTTTAACAATTATGCATTGAATTAACGGAAAGAATAGAATCGTCCCATGTTAATATGCACATATACATGAATGCATGTATCAGTAAAATAAAATATATGAAATAGCTTAATTTAATATTTTGCACCCTTGAGTAAGAAGAATATTCAAATCAACAATGTTTTTATGAAGAATATACGAAAACTATAAAATTTACTTACAGAGATAACTGAAAACATTTTGCTCATCTATATTTATTAAGAGCATTCTCAAAAATATACTTAGATTCAATGCAATCCAGAAACATTTTAAGAGTGAAGTAGAATGGTCATTTGTGGACATGGAAGGAAATTTTTATGTATAGAAAAAACAGTCTTCCCTGCTAATAATATCTGTGGAAAAGTCCTTTTTGGACTAAGTTTTGTTAGCTTTTTTTTTTATTTTTTAAGTTGTGTATACAAGAGTAATAAAATAACAAAGTCTGCTCAGGGATAATGCATTTGCCTTTTTTTTCTAATACTCTAATTTTTAGCCATTGTTGGTGTCATCTAAGGTCTTCTATACAGGGTGTGCTCTGGAACCAAAAGCATCAGAGTCTCACAGGGTATTGCTAGAAATACAAAAACATTAGGGCTTGCTGCAGATCTACTGAATCAGAATCTGCATTTTAACAAGATCCCTAGATGATCTCTAGACCACATTTTTAGAAGCACTAGTATAAGGTAATGAAGTCTTGAAATAAAATTTAGAAGCAATAACCAGAAAAGGCCAGGATAGAATGAAGGAACCCAGTAAAATGTTGCTGACCCTTACAATTTTTTTTTTAACTCATCTGGCTTTATTTATGTTCAATGCAAGTATGCTATCTTTTTTCCTAGTGTTCTCCTCATTTATCGCCAGAATCCCCAACCCCTGTTATAATCAAAGTATAATGTATAAATATCAAATTCTCAGTAAGAAGTTATTAGACACTGAAAGATGTTTAAGGAATGGAAATGTCAGCCCTTTGCCTTCAAAACACACAAAAAAGCAATGGCTGCTTAGTTGATGGCTTCTTTAAAGAGCGCTAATGGCGTCACCTTCCTCCAGCAATCCCTGTCTGAATCAGCCACCCATAGCGTGAAAGTTGAGTACCTCATCCGAGTGTTTCCGGTTTTGTTTTGTTTAAGATTTTTTTTTTTTTGATGTTGGGGGTAGGAGTTTATTAATTAATTTATTTATTTTTGCTGTGTTGGGTCTT
>NC_041223.1:65359380-65405501 GCF_002837175.3 Physeter macrocephalus
TCGCGGCCTCTCTTGTTGCGGAGCACAGGCTCCAGACGCGCAGGCTCAGTAGTTGTGGCTCACGGGCCCAGTTGCTCCGCGGCATGTGGGATCTTCCCAGACCAGGGCTCGAACCCTTGCCCCCTGCCTTAGCAGGCAGACTCTCAACCACTGCGCCACCAGGGAAGCCCCTGGGAAGCCCCCGGGAAGGCCCCCGGTTTTTTAACTGAGCTATACTCATAAGGATGCTGTGCTTCATAGGAAAGAAAACCGTGACTTTTTTACAGCTTTTGCTCGTTCATTAGCAAATTTGAATTAATCATAAAACTCACCAGGAATTAAAAAAAAAAAAAAGATTCAACTGTTTTACTTGGATAAAAGAAAAACTAATGATTAGGAGGAAATGAGAACTTTTTAAATCTTTTTTGCACACCATAATATGTATAAAGAAATATATGAATAAACACACATAGTTCCTAGAATTTATATGTTGCATATTATCTTTTTTCCCTTGAGTGCTCTGTTATTAGGTAATATTGAGTGTATTATTTTAAGTATAAAATAATTATGTTGAAACAATAAGAATAAATTTCAAATTGTTTTATTATATTCTTCATCTCCATATTTGAAAATATTTACATATTTTCAAAATAGTCAAACTTTATGATTGATGGGCTTTATCTTCAGCGTAAAATATTCATTCTAAATCAGGTGTTAGCAAACATTTCTTGTTAAGGTGAGATAGCTAAGGCTTTGCGAGCAATACTGTCTCTGTGTCAGCTATTTAACTTTGCCTTTGCTGCAGGAAAGTTACCATGGACAATATGAAGATAAATGGACATGACTATATTTGAATAAAACTTTATTTACAAAATGAACCAGAAAACTTGATTTGGCCCATGCTAATGCCCTTTCTACTTTTATTTACAAATAAAAAATTTAAAATAAAGTAAATAAGCTTATTCAAAATTCTAAATTAGTGCTTTCCTATGCAATACAAGCTTAAAAAGAAAATACTATGTATTTGCCCATTTTTTCAGGAAAAAGACTCATTTTTCCTGGTTTCTCCAGACTGGCATTTAAATAAAACTAGATAATTCCCAAACCTCCCATAACCAGGATTGTACAGCTTAGACTTAAGTGTTTCATGAGTTAAAATAATGCAATATTTACAACCTTTCATTCCATGGGCAATTTCATTTTATTTGATTCAAACAGAAGGAGATTTGACTGGGAGGTTGTTGGGCTTGGCATGTACTCTTGTACCAACTAGTTCCAAAAAAGGAATATTGAAAGAGGCTTCTTATATACCTCTGGAATATCTTCACCTTAATTTTTATCTTTCCTCTGAGCAGTTTATAAAATATTGACTATTTTTGTCTCTTTCAGACTAGATTCCTTTGCACGCATATTAGGTATTTGTTGGTTATAATCTAGATTATATAGATTACAATGTTTCTGCTGTCAATATTGGTATATTTAACAGATCACACATTCTCTAGGATTTACCAAAAAATGTATGTACTGAACATTTCAGTAAATTGTATTTCATTCCAGAAAGAGTCTTCAATCTCTTTTTGGAGCAAGGGATGTGTCCCAATGTAAATTGCTTTGTAGTAGTAGTAGTAGTAGTAGTAGTAGTAGTAGTAGTAGTAGTAGTAATAGACTGGTTTAACATCCAATTTTAATTCTGCTATTTTAACTAGTAGGTAAAATTTTGAAAAAAGGCAAGGGTTACTGATATGAATGAATTACAGTTATATTATTTTCCATGCAGATTAATGTGACAGTATTAAATCTGAAATTTAATGGAAATCTACATCATAAACTCCCATTTGTGTGGTTATTTTTATTAGAATCAGTATTTTGTACACCCAGTAGACTCTAAAATAGTAATGAGTAGGAGTATGCTTGGTCCCCACATCTACTGCAAATATTGAGATACACAACCAAAAATTATTATTAAGACACAATGTCTTTCACATACAAACAGATAAGAGGGAGAAAAAATGCTTCCAGCATCAGTTATATTGAATTAATCCACTGAAAGCTCCTACATTTCAAAAGAATTTCTATGTATTTAGAAAGCCTTTAACAACATTTCTGGCTTCCTTGGGGCTCCTAAAGGGCTATGTGGTGGCAATAAAAAGCTCTTTACCACAGCGATCCCTACAATTAAGAAAAGCAGAGATTGTAAAAGTTTGCTAGTTTTGAAATATTAGCTTGCCTCCTACTTAAATTCAAACAAAAGCACACTATGGCTCTAGGTCAGCCCAATACAGACAAAACCCGAACTCTGATTTGCCACATACAAGGAACTATAATGGAGTGGAAGCAGCAGCTACTTAATATATGAGTTAAAATTACCCGTGACTGAAGAGAGCACATCAATCAAAAGTTTTGGCATGTAGTGAGCCAGACAAACCAGTGTGGTGAGCCTGAGGGCAGGAAAAGCCTCTGTTCTGTATTCAACAGTTTTCAAATTACCATGACATCCCTTTGCATACACCACCCGACTTCCAGCAGGTGGATTTTTGAGGCATTGTGCTTGGAACACAAAGATGGATCAACTAAGAGCATTTGAGATAGTTTCCTGTTTTGTGTTCTGACATCTTGGGTTGTATAAAGCCTTGCACATTCTTAGCATTTTTTAGTTGTTGGGGAAGGAATAAATATAGATCACTAAGAACAGAAAATTCAACAATTAGAGATGGAACAGGAACATCTGTAGGTGCAGATTTATGTTTTAAATTAAAATCGTACATTCACTTGAACCATCTCAACATAAATGCAATTTGTTATTTTAAATGTTTCATCTAAAGTCCTACTGTGTCTGGTTGTCTTTATCAATATCAATTAATTTTTAAATATCTTGAAAACCAAAAGAGAGCCTTTCTTAATAATTATGTGTCTAAATAGGAATTTTGTACAAGCATGTCCAGGAGGAAAGTGCAGTACACAGTTATTGCAGGATACAGCCCATCTTTCACACACGAGTTCAGTTATTAATCTCAGAGTGAATTCTGCCCACAGCTCTATATAACTACTTTCCACTAAATCTCTGAGAAGCAGTGATGGAATATCTAAGAGCAAAATTTGCTTCAGTAAGAATATGGATGTGCAGAAATATGATCAAATAATTCTGCCTGCTTTCTAAATCATTTTTTTTTACTATGGCATAATATAAACAAGAAAGATATTCTGTTTTTTAAAATACCATACCCATTGTTAATTTCATTAATTAATCATATATAATAACTCAGTTCTGAGTTAGTATTAATATTTTTAAAAATATTATAACATTTAAAATACTATAATTGCAGAGTAATAAAAAGGCTTATGTCTGACTGACTATAAAGCAAACAAAATAAGAACCTGATAGACACAAAGTATCTGCTAAAAGTATTTTGGTTACAGGGTCAGAAGGGAACTTAATTAGTTGAATGAAAATGGTAAGAAGTGCTATGTTAATGCTATAAAGCTGGCAAATAAATGAGTCATTAACTTCAATAATTGTGAATGGACCCTGGATGGAAGAAAAAATAAAGAAAGAAAAACATTTTGTTTGATCATTTTACCAACTGATTTGACCAGCTGAGACAACTGTGAAGTTACCATCTAAATGTTATGATATCCGTGTTTCAGGGCTCAAATGATAGTTTTCTCATGTATCAAGCTGCTTTTTCCCTGTACTTTAATTATTGCATATAAAAATGGAAATATACATGTTCATGAAAGGGACAGAATAAATATAATTTCTTTTAACAGGAGAGTGACAAAAGAAGCTTTTAAAGAGATATTTAAAGTACTTTAGTTGTATTCACTATGTAACCACTCTACCATAATACTTCATATATGGAATGATGGAATAAGCTTAAAATTATAAATATCTCCTGAAGCATAGGACAAAGTATTTAGCACAATAGTTTCTACATTTTCAAAAATATGTTATTCTTCTAACAATATGAATTTTATGATTTAACTTTAGTATATTCAAAATACAATTATAATACAAACATATTGAACTTGAAAAAAATTTAACATTATCCTGTAAAACTGAACTTTTGCAAACCTTACAGCACAGCAAAAAACTCAGAAGGATATATCCAAGAGAATGCTGGCACAATGTACCAGGAAATGGTACAAAAATATTAATAGCCCCATTGTCTGTTACGGCAAAACACTAAGGATAAGGTAAATTTTCACTTGCAGGATAATACATTATAGTATATTTACAAAATAGAATATTACAGAACAGTTAAAATGAGTGACAACTACAAGCAATAACATGAGTGAAGCTTGGGGACTGGAAAAAAAAAGTAAGTTCAAAGAGTCAATATTCAGTAAAATACAACTAAAACTATATTACTTAGAAAACTAAAAATAAAACACAGGGGAACTTTAAACACAGATGTCAGAATGTTGGGAGACAGTACAGAAGAAGAACATACAGGCAGATGTAAGTTATTGGTAATATTACAGTTCTCCAGTTAAATAAATAAATAACATAAAATATGGTCTGGCAAAGGACAATTGATAATATTGGCTAAGAACCAGAAATTATGATCAATCAATTCTGTGTACTTTAGATCCTCAATAAGAAAAAATAACAATGACTGCATGTATTAGTAAGCTTGGGCTGCTGTAGCAAAATGCCACAGACCAGGTGGCTTAAACTACAGATATTTGTTTTCTCAAAATCCTGGAGGCTAGAGGTCCATGATAAAAGAGCCAGCAAATTCTGTTTCTGGTAGGACTTTCTTTTGCTGTGTCATCACGTGACATCTTCTCTATGTTTGCAGAGAAGCTCTCAGATCTTTCCTTCTCTTCTTTCAAAGACACCAGTACTGTCTGATTAGGACCCCACCCTTCTGACCTCATGTAACCTTAATTACCTACCTAAAAACTCTATTCTAAATACAGTCACTTTGGAGTTTGGGGCATCAACAGTTGAATTTGGGGGAAACAAAAATTCAGTCCATAGCACTGCACAATGGTGATAACATTACATGCAAATTTTAAGAAACAAAATACTATATAAATATAAAATATTTACTTTCAACACTTAAATATAAACATTTATAACAAAAATACAGTATTTTACATATTTAGAAATGCTTTCTAAAATAAAAAAAAGTATTATTCCAGTTTCTAAAGAAACTGCCTAGTGTGCAGGAGGAATGAAGATTTGGGAATATTGGAAAATAATGTGATTTTTTAAAACTACAGATATAAAATTATATATCTAAATAAATGTTAATTTCAAGTAAGTAACTGTACTTAAAGATGCATGGCCTCAAAAAAAGTTTTCATTTAAAAAATATAGGAAATTCAATCAAAGCGAAGCCTTGTAAATAAGAATATAACTATGTTAAGAACTTCACTCTGAGTGAAAAAATATCAGAATTATACTAAAGTTATATCTTGGCTTCATTATTGAATTGATTTTCCTAGGTAACTAATTTGACAGAAATTGTTGAATAATAATGTAAGTTCTCCTTTGTTAAAACAAAGCTTCATACTTTGTAAATACAACTGATAATATGGAAGTATTCACTTGACAGTGTCTTTCTTCTATGGCAAATATAAAGTCAATGCTTTTATTCGTATTCAAATTTACCTATTTTACAGTACTGAGAAATGTCTAAACGATGTATAAAATCATATTTTCTTCCAGTGAAATAGATTTAAAATTTCAATGCCTTTATTATTCCATGTGCTTATCAGAATAAAATTACAACTAAATACTACTGAATTAAGACATTATATTATTATTCTTTTAAAATTTATTTAGCATCAACAAAAGCTGTTTAAAAAATGTACATAGGATATCTTTGTCTTCATTTTGAATTTCTTCTTTAAGCTCCAGATAGACCTTAGCCAGGATACACATTTATATATGTTTACAGACAAGTGAACACATATACTCATCTCTGAAATTTACAGCTCATCAATCTAGCTATTTTTCTGCTGTTTCTTTTTTAATTATACCTTTAAAAGCTTAAATGATCATGGAAGAGTATTTGGCCATTCTTATAACCTTGTGATTTTGAGTCATGCCTAGGACTTTGCTCTGAGTGTTCCTCTGCTACACATTTTGTAACATTACTTATGCAAATATGGAGAGCAAAAACAAAGGTTATCCATTTAGAGAATTGTTTCCTAAAATCATTTCCCTATATTTACTTGGTGCATCTGTTTCATGGAAGTCTCAGTGAGGTCAGTGAGGATTCAAAGCGTGTGAAGATTTGGATCTATGCTAGTTTATGCTGGCTTGCTCTAGATCGGTATCCATAGAAGCCTGCTGAAGGGCTGGTAGGAGCAGCAACGAAAACTCATTAGTGATGGAGCTCCAGTCCAGAGCGCGCCAAGACCTGGGCTGCGTGCTGTACCATGCCAATGTTTGCACATGTGAGACTTACAAAATGGGGGGGAGGAGATGAATGCAGGGGATGACAATGACTGAATGAATAATCAAGACTGAAAGAACCCATGAGGCGAACAATATGTTTGCAAGGTGAAAGCCAGGCTGAGAATAGCCTTGAAATTTTAATTAATAAAATTAATCAGCCTACTTCACCCACCATTTTCTTGACTAGGTTTCTCAAATTACAATACAATGAAGCTCTATGAACACTCTTGTTGCATATAATTGCATTCCAACACTCTAAGGTCAAACCTAAGATTTTCAGAAGCACAGTGGTCCCATTAGTAGCCGGTTTATGTACTTGCTCCCAGGAAGAAATCTTTATGAGGTTTTCCTTCACTGTCCTGTGAGTTTTTCATCTGATTTAACAGTAATGACCTCTGCTGAGAGTGACTTCCTCTTGCAGGAAGCCACCTGGAGACCCAGGTGTTCCTCTGTGACAGAACCGTGAGAACTGGTGACTATGTAACAGGTTTAACTGGTTCAAATTAAGAAGTAGACGCGATTTTTCTTTAGTGCTCCACCAACTCACTTTGTTAGGAGATTTTACCTCTTCCAGAATTTAACATGCCTTTTTGTCTTAAATAATTAATAGTTGTTAGATAACCCACACTCAGAGGAGATCCTTTTTAGATGTATTTTAGCTATGGACTCAAGAGTCAAATAAAGAGACGTTGTATTTCAAACAACATGTCAGGGAGTGCGTTAGGTAACCACCCCTCAGGTTACCCTGTGCAGGCTGATACTATTATGCTTTCAAATAACACCAACTCTTTTCTAAGAATGGCAAGAGCCCTCTAAGCTAGCCTCTTACCAAACTAAAGAATTCCTTTAGCTACCACCTAGACAGTTGTTCAAACACAAAGCTCCTTGATTCATGAAGCAAGTAATTTCACTAATTGAAGCCTCTTCCAGAGTTTTTGCTTGTTTGTTTGTTTGTTTTTTAACATAGCTGAAACTAGTTCTTGTTATTTTTCACTTTTCTGTCCTGCCCTGCCATGTTTGAATCATAGGATAAGCCTATCTTTCCTTTCTGTAGTCCAATAGATTTATTTGAAGCAGAAAAGCATAATAGTGCATGGAAAACTTTTTGATCAGAAATTCTTTTTTTTAACCAAATGGAATAATGACAGTAATGTCAAAAGTGACTCTCAAATGAGTATACACCCCCTTCTAAGTACATTACGTTTATTAATCCATTTAATTCTCACAAAAGCTCTGTGAGTTAGATATTATTGCCATCATGTACATTTTTCAGGTGAGGAAATTTAGGCACAGAATGGTTAAGAAATCTGCCTAAGGTACAGAGCAATGTAGGGGAGAAGTGAGATTTATTAAAAATTCTTCCATATTAAAATGTATTTTAAAACAGAACCAACAGTCTCATATATGAGATGTAAAGGACAGTAGCAGTTGGTCATTCTGCCATACTTGATGATTTTTCAGTCGGTGGGGGTGTTACTCACGGACCCTACTAAGTACAAGCAGGCATACATTACATAACAAACCACCATGGTGAAAAATGAAACATCTTAACAAAGAAAGGAGATTAAAGGAGAAGAAAATATTTAAATAACATGTTTTGGGTAGTTCTGGAAAATATTTTTATTGATCATTTGCAATCAAGGAAGCATACAGTAAAAATGTACATGAACGAGGGGTACAACAAACAACCTTGGTGTCCTATTCTGCTGGAGCTAATGTTCAAGTATAAGCATGATTATTTATTAAATACAATTCTTACTGATACAATTTGGTCCCTTAAATATAACACTTAAGCAGATGTTAAGTTCACATACCTTTCCTTCATGTTTGCCTAGTCTCCTAAATGTTTGAGTAGATAGTAAAAAGCAAAAGGCTTAAATGACTTCCTAACTCAAATGTATATTAATCTTGCAAATACATTGGAAAACTAATAAAGAAAAATAAAGGTAAAAATGTTGTTTATCAATATATCAATATAAGCATGCTGTTTTCTACATATGAGATTATTTTAGAAATTGACCATTTTTAACCCACCATCAGTAAGTATTGATTTTTCTCATAGTGAGGAGATATTGCCCTAATCCATCCAGAATCTTGAGTCTCAGCAATAATCAAGAACAGGTATTGTCAGTGCATAATGGTAGTCAGAATAAATGGGTTATAGACCCAGAAAAATTAAATTCCTAGCTTTAGCTTCAGCATTGTCATACTAACTAACTTGTTAAACTACAATTGTAAAATATAGATTATGAAAATATGTGATATATTCACTGTTGACACTTCTGTTTATCATTTCAAGCAGTACCTACTGAGCATAAGTAAACATATAAGAGATATCACTTATTAATAGCACAGATTCCATGCATTGTGCTGCTTTCTGTGATGCCATTATTAAGTAGAACCTAGCCCTTTCCCTCAAGGAGATTACAATCAACTAGATAATAGATTCACATAAAAGTATCTGTACTAGAGTTATAGTATACTTTCTTCCTCTCTCTTTCTCCCTCTCTCTCTCTGTCCATATATATACATATTTCTTTTTAACAAACATATATTGAGAAAGAGGGAGAGGGAAAGGGAGGGAGAGAGAAACTGTAATCCATTTGCTAGCTAAAGTATGAACAGAATGCTAAAATAATTCTGTGATAATAGAGGAAAACTTCACCAAGGAAATGCATTTTGAAATGATCTTAAAAAATAAATACATTAAGTGGAGAAGTTAGGAAAGGGCATTTTACTGAATGGGGCTTGCCTGTATGTAGGCATTGAGAGGAAAAATGCATAAGGGGTCCTTGAAAAGCTAGATGCTACAGATGCACAGGTAGTATGGGTGGAGTTGCTGGAGTGAGTTTGGAGAAGTACTCTATTACTTATGGAATCAAAGCTATTGATTTTAAGATGCACCATTATTGTGCTTACTACTGAGAAAAAAACCCTGCCAATATAGATAGATGTTTTACTTATTCAGTGAACTCTTAAAAATCAGTCATTGATCTTATTATGTATAAATTTTGTAATACATAGAAAGGATACCATGAGGAAAACAAATTGGTTAAGCTATTCTAAAATCATTTTTATGCTCAACTCCTTCTTCTGAATAACTTTGGCTCATAGCCATCAGTATCCATGTTTTCCACACAATAGTATCCTCTTTGCTATCAAAAGTATTTCCCAATAGAGTGTTCCTCTATTGTCTTGAGGATATTCTTCTAAATCTTTGGCACCTATTCTGCAAGTTTAATGTGCCTATGAAGGCAAAGGCAACTGCTGCTCTCATCATCCTGATTTAGAATGTCAGAATATGAAAAAGTAGACTTCTAATGGTGAAGTATCTTAGAAAAACTTCTCATTATATTCAGAATAGCATTTTGCTACATATGTTATGATTATATAGCAACTTTAAATAAGTAAATTTCAGTAAATATAAGTCAAAATATATTTTTGGAGTAGCTTTACATGAGTTATGGTCATAGATACAAGTGATTTGATTTTGGTATTTCTGATAATATCCATGCTCCTAATTTCTATTTACCACTGGTCTGACACAGGCATTTGGTTTTTCATAATCAGATTTACTTTTTGTTTTGTGTCCATACGTTACTGATAAACATTATAATTAAACATATGGGAGAGTAATCTCTAAACATTCAGTTATTTAAAAAGGATTAACTTATAAAATTGAAGAAAATTTATAAAATTGAGGGTCAACAATTTTGATTTCTACTTGGTACATTTAACAAAGATGGGCTACCCCAGTAGCCACAATTTATCAAAGCAAATTCTCTCACTTTTAAATAGGAAAAACTTTAAAATGTCATTTTTCTTATGATTTTCTTCAGTTGTAAAGCTCCACAAAATACATTGCATATACTCTGCCCTTAACCTGAGGTCAGTAGTCAGTAATATAATTAACATTATCAGTGGTAAGGACATAAAGTAAGGATGTGGGAATATGTTTCATAAGACTCCCTCAATTATTTAAACCCTTACTTCTGAAATATATGCATATTTAACTATACCTAATAATTTGCTCATTAAGGCTGAGATTGATGGAAAGACTAGATAGAACGATAGATAGATAGATGATAGACAGATAAATGATAGGTGAGACCTGATAACAAACAAGTAAAATCCTTCAGGGTTGTGTTTAGGCAGGTAGTATACTATGTCACACACTATTGAAATCATTGGCATAGAAGCCTTGAAAAGAATTTCAAATGTGTAAGGGGTACTATTCACTCTAAGCTGGGAGCACGGTGTTTAAAATATAAAAATAACACAACAACAGCAACAAGAGCAGCAACATGATAAATATTTTAAAACACAGCACATAAAAATAAGAGACTGCAGAATATATAACAAACTATTAGTTGGGAATTTTTGGATTGTAAAATAGTAGGATTAGGAATCTCCCTATTTAATATTTTATCTTGATATTACAATATACTTTTGCAATGTGCTATCTTTTCTTCAAGAGCTCAAAGTAGAATACATGAGGATACAGTACTTTTACATGTTCTAAAAATTCCATCCACAGAGAATATTTTAATGTTATCTGAGTGTTAATGAGCTTTAATTTATTTTCAAATATTTTAATAAGAATCATCCACATTTTGAATATAGTCTATATAGCTTGTTTCCTTTTCCAAGTGGAAAATTTATGAACACTTCAACGGAATTTTGGTACAAATTCTATTTAGGTGACATCCAATTCAGAAGATAAGACAAATCAGTTCTTTGAGTAAACATATCAATACTATGGCCATTCGGTTCATTTCTTCTTCTTACTCTCCTTAAAGAACTTCAGTTGATTTCCTCTCAATAATTTACTCATCATGAGAGTAAATCTAATATTTTTAAAAGTATATATGTTTAAATAATATATTTTTGTTTTGCTATATAAGTCACATAATTAAAAAGATTTATCATTATAAGTCTCTCAAGGTGTTTTTAAAAAAATTCACAAACAGTGAAAAGAATTGCCAGTATTTTTCAGGGGAAAACCAAGTTGAATATTTAAATTATTTAAAATGTTATGGGAAATTATACTAATATTAATTTTAAAATTTCAGATACTATAAATTAATTTTATATTTAGGGCAGTGCATCTGGCTAAGACTCAAGGTGGTTTTGCTAACTAAACTACAAATTAAATATGATGAGTTACTTTTGGTTTTGTTAAATTCAGTAATGTGACAAAATGTTTAACTCATGTAATTATTATATTACAGAAATAGAAACAGAAACATTAAATATAAAATCAGCAAATAATCACTAATTTTTAATCTTGATAATAGATGCCCAAAGATCTGACTAAACAGCACTGCATGAACAGTTTCCAACAGCTTTATAAAAACCAAAGGGAGGTCACAAATTGAGAAAGGTTATAGCTGAGTTGGAAAAAAAATCAGGCTATAACATCAGATGCCAGTTTCATTAAAGTAAAAGCTCTTGATATTGAGAAATCTGCTGATAAAAATACTCAAATCCACCAAATAAGTCAGGCAAAAAACAGCTTCCTTAGGATATGCAGACTGTGGGTGAGTGAGATGGGAAAGGTACTTGGGTATGCGGGGAGACAGTATGATTCGAAATATGAAAGGAAATGAAAAATCAAACGAAACAGACTAAGCCTCCACTCTCCTTTCTTCAAAAAGAAGCCTGGCACGACAGAGTTTATTTCACTTTTGGCCAAGGAAATTGTCCCTTTAAGCTATGGGACTGAATTGTCTCTTTTTAACTGCCTTTTCTCCCTGCAGTACATAATCACTGTCTGTCACACTTTGATGTCATAATCATCCACTGAAGCTCCGCCATTAAAGAGTAAATCTGCTTAACTCACAAAAAAAAGGGGGAAAATTGCACAGAGGCACTTGCTTCCCTTGCCTCAATGGCAGCCCATTTGAATTACAGAAGTGCAGTATTATGTCACTTTGGTATTAGGGGTGCCATTTCAAAAGGCAAAAGCCTATTTTTTAAACTATATCTTAATCAGTTCAAATAGAAACAGCAAGTATTGCCATTAAATGAGCATAGTGCTTGTGTGAGAGTGTGTAGGGGTGTGTGTGTGTGTGTGTGTGTGTGTGTGTGTGTGTGTGAGTACCCGCACGTGCATGCGTGAACAGCATGCAAAAGGCGTTAAACAGCTGAGGAATGTCAGTGTATCTTCAAGCTGCCACTTTCCAATGGCGACGAGCTCTTAACTTTGCATCTAAGCTTCCCTATCTGAAGAAGTATTTTGCATTACTTGTTCACTCCTAACGGATATTTCATAACTTATCCTCTTCACACCAGATGAAAGAATAATTCAGTTAATCTTGTAAAATAAATAGGAAACTTTTTACCAATGATTATTTTTATGATGAACCAATGTGATTTTTATCATTTAATGTTCATTTAAAATGAAAACCTGAATATTTATTTATTTATGCTTGATATTGATTTACCTGGCAATTGAATAATTTGTTTTTACAAATAATCCATGGTATAGTTATGATCAGAACAATTTCAATATATGAAGGCAACATATTTTTCGCTTTTTTGCTATGCTCTACCATTCTGCAGCTGGATGCCATGTTAAACAGTTCACAATTTCAATTAAAAAAATTGGGTTTCCACACAAGTGGTTCATATTGTCCCTTCTGCAAGCATTTTTCAGTTGGATTCCTGTTTTCTTTGAGTTATCTTATATTCTCCATTAAGAATGAAAAAAAAAGAAAGATAAAAAAATTGCAGTTTATCAGTTTCATGTCAGTAATATCTTGTTGCATCATAATGGCTATTATGTATATTAAAGAAACCCCACAGGAAACTGTATCGGTCTACTTTGTGTATAAAATACTAGAGGCTTGTCCTATTTGGAACAGGGCATTGAACCTCCCTTTAAGTGGCTCCCTGCTGCTGCTTGTGCTCTTACCCTTTTAATAATAATAAAGTGTTCCTCAAAAAAAGAAATGTACTTTCAAAGATTATTTTAAATCAACTTCCACAGTAAAATATTAAAATTCAGTAATTGTTTTATATTGTGCGATTTTGTCAAAGCAGTAAATGAATTGTTGCATTGGATACTCAATGTTTACTTTATATGAAATGAGTAATCTTAGGTTAATTTTCAATCCTTTTATAAGGTGATGAAGTCCTTTCAGTGTAAATCTTGATTTAATGGATTTTAGTACTGTGGTTTCCCTTACCATAGTGTCACTAGCTGTCATTTCTTTGCATACAATGTAGGAAAATATTTTGATCCTCAGTCTTCAAATTTCCTCAGTTTCATGACTTAAACTTGGTTAGGACACTTGCTCTGATACGGTAAATAAGTGATTGCTTTCCATTGTCCTTATTATGTAAAGATTTGTTGTTCAAAAGCAAAACAATCCAAACAAAATATTAAAATATAAAATATTCTTAAACCGTCTATATGTCTGTCACAGTACAGTAAAGCTCATCGAATGCATTTCAACCTAACCATTCCTTTGTTCATGAAATCTATGATCTTGGGATTTCTAATTACAACTTTTAAATTACAAATTTAGGTGATTCTTCCAGAAACAAGAAAGCTATGGCAAGAAAATGAGATATTTCTTATCATAAAATGAGGACAAATTGCTTTCATAACTTGAACAATGGAAGCAGTACCAGCTTTCCTGGACATAATTTGTCAGGTTTTGCTTTTTCTTTCATGTGATACCATGATAAATTTTGAAAGTTTGCTGATGGATAAAACTTTTAAAAAGGAAGCTTTAAATCATAAATATATAGGGATCCAGCTCCATTGTAATTTCTTCACACCAAAAGGAGATGCTGTTCACTAATAGGGGAAAGCCTTGACACAACAAACAGTGTGAATCACAGTTCACCCAGGGCTTGTGCAGCTGTACAGGCAAAGAGCCTCCGTAAATCAGGACCTGTGGGACTTTCTTCCTTCCCTCTATCTCCAGTCCTTTGTAGATTATATATTCTGAGTTGCAAAACAGCATGCACTGTGTCTAAAAGTCAGTAGTTTTGTATTGTGTACCATGTCCCTCACCTCTCAACTCAACCTAGTTCATGAAGACAGGGCTCTTACAGTTAATGTGAGCATTTGTAATGAAATCAAATTTGGAAATTATGTTGGCACCAGTGTATTTCCGTCAAATAAGTTTTCTGTAAATGTTTAGCAATTTAAAAGCCACAATGTTCTTAATATGGAACTACTAGTTAGTACTAGTTTTTCAATGGACTGACACTTGAGATGGAAAAAATCATGGTAAATAGAAACTATCTATCTATCTATCTACCTGTATTTATATCTATATATCTATATTTATATATAAAATAATGCAGTTGATAGAGTTGTAAAGTCTCTATTTACAATGATTATATGTGTGTGTATATATATATTTTTATATATATATATACACACACACACACATATATATGGATTTGAAAGCCAATCAGAGAAGTGATGATTACATGAAGGCTCTAACATTGTTAACCATTATTGACAGATAATTATTTTGCAGAATTAGTTTGCAATTTGCAGACAGGAAAGTAATGATCTTAAATGTCATATCAACATTTTGCCCTGAGATTCATGATGAGAAAAGCAACATGACTTTAGAGAGACACATCTGGAGGCAGTTTGGATAATGGCTTGGAGATATTGATAAGGAAGATGCAGGGAAGCTAGCAAGAAAATAAAAGCAGACATTCAGATCTGTAATTGTGAGGGCGTAAGTTAGGGATTCTGCAGTAAAAAATAGAGAGCAATCAGCAAAATTGGGAACATTCTGTAGGATGCACTGAATACATTTAAGGACCAGTTAGAAGTCAGTTGTGCTAAGGAGGAGAGTGTTGTTGTTTTTGTTTGTTTGTTTTTCCCAAACTCAGTGATTTTGGATATAGAAAACGTAAATTTGTACTGAGTGGTGACTTTAGGCTTTCTGGCTTGGATGACTTGCAGGATGGTGATTGATGGTGACTAAGACAGGTACAGGAGGAAGAGTTGTATGAGAGAAAATCAAGGAAATAGTTTTATAAATGTGAATCAATTCTTGCACTCAGTAACACAGAATTAGCAATAAGAAAAGATGTATAACATTTCTTTTATATTATTTTATTGTTTGCATCTTGTTTCTTCATAACACTGATACCTAGCTATTCAGCAGCCAGTGGAGGCACCCTGCCCTTCTCTCTGGCGACATCAAATTACTACCAGGCTGATCCCAATCACACAAGGCAATTTCATTCTCTAAGTGCTTATTTAGGGACTTCCAAATATTTGTATTTTTCTGTAAAGTGAAACTCTGTTCATCCTCTGAGCCCCTGATCAATGTTCTCTTCCTTGAAATGGTTTCTTCCCACTCCTTTCACCTCCACTTCATAGTCCTTGACTTGCACTGCTGCCATAGCACTATATCTCCTTGTGTTGGAAGGAGCAGCTTTTCAATACCTCTCTCTGTTCCTGCTCAGAGGACGGATAGATAGTGAGGACTTTAAGAACAGAGGCTGTATCTTATTCACACTTGCATGTCTGACACACAGTATCTATGAGAGGACCTCAATAACTGTCCATCAGATTGAAATATGTGAAATATGTGAAATATGCCACTGATTAGCCAAAAACATTGCAGAGAAATTTAAAAATAAAATTAAATAACCTATCTTAACATGAAAAACAGATGTCATCAGAGATTTCCCTGTCCATTGAAATGTAACTCTTTGCGACAAGAATTCTTCTCCCTCATGTCATTGCCACTGGAATTCCAAAGAATTCTCCAAGATTTCTCTGCTGTTTTGAAGCCCTTATTGAGGAGGGCCTTATGTTCTCATGTTCAACTCTGGATCTACAATCTTTTCTTTAGTGACTTAAGTCCTTATCTCACATCACCTTCTCTTGTATGTTGCCCACATAAAATGGAGCTCTAGTCGAGTTTCACAAAAAACCTCTCCATCATCAAATATGTATATGTATGTGTAGTGAGCTTTATGAAGGAGGTGTGAGGCTCAGATAAGGTGCTAATTTTATAGAGAGAAACTACTTCAAATCTAATATTTGACATTACACATAGTTTTTCTAAAAGCCATTTGATCATCTATCAGTGATTTTTTTTAGTGATCACTTCCCAACACATTGTTCCAAGCTTCATGCCACCTTTTTGACTCCCTGATGTCTTTCTCCTTTTTCTGCTTCATTACCTCCCTTCACGTTCTTCTACCTTGGTTATTCAAAGTGATCCAACTGTAACCAGCCTCACATTAACCTCTCTGTCCACCTTTGCCACTCAAATTCACTCAAGAAGTTTTAGTTGCACATAGCAGGGTTTTTCCCTCTATAACATCTCTATATCAAAGTTATATTTTCTTTAGTAAAAGTAGAAGTGAAATGAATTTGTTACAAAATTACCCTAGAAATTTGCTTCGATTATATAGTAAGATTGTAAGAACAGTACGTCTTCCTGTATCTTACAGTAATACAGCTTACAGTTTATAGTCTTATATTCTCTGAAAATTATTTAATTTCAGGATGTATTTTCTTTCTTAGTATTTCCTTGGCTATTTTCTACAGGGCATTCATAATATAAGTTTTTGTCTCTGCTGTCAAAACTCTGGGTATGGGAAGAAAATGGTTCACTATTTTTATTAACCTCAAATGTTAGCTTGTACTCCTCCTGTTGCCATTACACATTCTTTGTTTGCATATGCACCTTCAACTAAGTTTAAATATCTTTTTGCCTTGATCTTACATTTAACTTCAATACAGAATTAGGACAAAAAACTATTATCTTCCTGATTTCTTGACATTTTCTATCCTATCCTTATCCTGATTCCCAATGTTTATCTTTTGTTTTGAGAATTTTGAATTTAAAAAATTTTTACAATTAAAGCTTTGTGATACAGGATTTTATGCAAGGTAAAGTGCTCTAGATTTCATATCCTGAGCTAACTTGTCAAGAAAATTTTCCACTGAGACATCATTACGCTACTACAAAACCAGAAATCATCTTGTCTTCTGTGTTCTATCAGTCTTGTTTTTTTATTATACCATCATTAGATCAATATCATCGTTTTGTTTCTTAGACATGTGGTTCACAGCCATACCACTTCTTATACCACATACCATGTATTCCAAATCCTGTTTCTTCCTTCACATCTCTAAAACATCATCCAAAACAAACAGTCCTTTCTTCTTCTTTTAAAAACATGTTTTCTCTTGTCCCTGGAGGCAGATACTGTCTCTCACATGGTGGGTCTGAAATGTCTTGAGAACAGATGCTATAAGAGAAATAATCTTCAGGACACAAAGCTGCAGGGGGCACAGAATTTATTACTAGAAAGCATCTCTAGACCTGGCTTGTTCCTCCACCTCTTTTATCCTTGACCCTGGATGGCAGTTGGGCAGTGCCTGTGTTTAAGAGAACTATGTGCCTTTATGTTCAGTACAATGGTTCACTGTGTTAAAGTGCTACCAGGTGTTTTTATAGTTACTTAAGATACTCTTGTTAATAACTAAGATACTGATGTTAATAATAAGGGAAAAATATTGACCTCAACAGTAGCCACCAATCCAATCATGGAGGGATACCCAATTAAAAAATATGCAGAAGCTTATCGCCTGTGTTATCAAACTACTAGAATGTTTTAAGAAGAGTTCAGCTTAGAGACTCTCATATTTCCACAGGGAGAACCTGACATTTTTCAAACAGGAGGCATTAAATGAATACAACATGAATGATTCTTAAAGCCAGAGACATAGAAAAAGTTTAATATCTAGGAGGAAGTAAAAGAGAGACTGATGGCAAAAATTACTTAAGGGATCATTAATTCTGCTCACTAAGAATTCTGCTGCTTTTCCCTTGGAGGCACATGATAGGATTACACTTCCTCACCCTCTTATAGTTAGCTGTGGCCATGTGGCTTGCTGCGGCCAGTGAAATCTAAGTGGAAGTAATACAAGTCACTTCCAGATAATATCTTTCACAGCCCATCTGCAATTTGCCATATTCTTTTTTTCCTTCCTGTGTGGTGATGAGCAACATCTGAGATAATCACTGCTCCCTTAGCCTAGGCCTCCAAAGACTTCATTGAGCAGAGAGCCCTGATGCCACATAAGGTCATGCAGGGTAAGTGAAACACCGTTTTAAGTGGTTGGGTTTTGGTGGTTAGTTGTTACTGCACCGTATCCTAGCCCAGCCTGTTTGACATGTTTGGTTTTTCAATATCTTTGTAAAGGACCCTGGATACAAAATGTTCCCACTATTTATATAGATTGTCAAAACAAAACAAAAAACTTCTTCCTCAAGCCTTGGTGATGTTATGTGTTACAAAAAAACTAAAAAGCAGTAAAGTTAAAACTTTTATTATCACTTCATCTTCACCAATGGACAACATCATAAGGAATCTCCATTTGGAACAGAAAAGTTTTTTCTTGTTATATTTAGATTATAAAAGTGGAAGAAAAAAAACCTCTTTCCTTTGAAGACTCATATATGGCTGAAGAAAAACATTCTGGCAAAGCTCATGACAAATATTCATAAGGCATGGAATTGACCAAAAACATGAAAGCTGAGAAAATAAAAAGTTCTCAGTGCTTTGAAAAACTACCCCTGGAAATGCTTTATCAGCAACTGTAGTATTTATTAATGAAGACTCCAAGTGAAACATTCTTCCAGGATGATAATTTTTATGTACATATCTACTTAGAATTTTGGAATTGAATTCTGAAACATTATGTAGAATTGAAAATTTAGGTATTAAATTGTTTCATAGGCTTAAGACATTGATATTTAAATTAAAAAATGAAAACTAACAACTTCAAAATAAAAATTATCTTCTAAGGCAAATAGTCATCTCCTGTTTACTTTTTGAAAATTTATTTCAAATGTGTATTTGTTTTTGAAATAGAACATTTAATTTTTAGTGCATTTATTAAATAGATATTGATCAAGTTCAGGTATAAAAAACTGAGCCAAGTGTGATGATGTGTATAAAATTATGTAACATGAGCTACAACTCCAATGTAATCACTATAGGAAAAGTATAACAGTATCAGAGAAATATAAATATCGATATAAATAAAGATGGAATGCTATACAAATTTAAAGAAAAAGAAAAAAACAGAACTAGCACATATTGTCTTTCCTCAAAGTGGTAATTATCTGGGCATGCTTAGGAAAATTACAAATCCTTACATGGTCCAGATCTAGGCTATTTCAGTGGATCTTTTCAAAACTAATGGAATAAAGTAATAATGAAAAACATTAAAGTTAGTAAATAACAAAAATATTAGAAACATCTAGTCATTGATTTGTATTTTTTTAACATAATTTCTAAAGCAAAGGGGCCTTCCTTTTCAATAAATGGGATTGTTTTAAATTGGCCTCCCAGGTATCATGTAACAATGGTTTCTCTTTTTTTGGATTGCCCATTTCGCTCAGATTAAATTTTGTGCGGTTAGTGAGAAATATGTGCATGTATAACTGTCTAACTTTTCCTAGCCATAGTTAATTTGCAGATTTAAAGCAATACATTCCACAATATACACAACCGAATAAGCTATACAATTTGGAATAAAGCAACTCTAATAATCAATTATCATCTGGTATCTAAGTTCACTTGAATATTGAAATCACTGTTGAATATTCATTTGTTTAGATAAAAATAGCAATAGCAGAGTTCTAAACTTGTGTAATAACTTGAAATGTACAGTATTTTTGCCTTCTAAAGAACCATCCACACTGCATAAAAATGCACATTTAAATCAAAGAAACTACAACCAAAAGAATATAATTTTATAGGAAATATGCATTAAATCCCAAGCCATTGTATGCATTTTAACTTTTTCTTTCCATTTGTTTTAATAGTTATTTTTGCATAATAGCTTTTTAATGTATTCAAAATTATTAAAATTAAAAGTACCCCTAGTTTCTGTGAATTGCTTCCATAAAGGTATTCAAGAGAATTATTCTTACAGGCAGAATATACTTTAAGATCGAAAAACATTTGACTGCTAAAGAAAGGTCTTTCATCTCAGTAAAGCAGAGATAAAATATTATTTCTTGGATTTTCCCACATGTCTCTATGTCTAAAGGGCTCAAACATAATGTGATGGTGGAGAAAAATGTCCTTTGTTTGGCCCACACAGCCTCGTTGAAGCTAGCTTGATACTCTGTAGGCATTGGTGTGCTATTGATAATAGTATTGAAATACATCTATCAGACATACTGGAAAACTGCTACATTTTTCTGATGAGAAGGTGGAAGAAAATCTGGCTCTCAACCTAAACTTTCATTTGCTAGAGTTTGGATAGTATCCTAGCAAACAAGAAATCACTTTATATCTGTAGGGACACTGTTATAAAAAACTTTATTCAGTCTTATTTCAATAGTTTTTTCTTGGTAATATGAAGGATGAATTAAGTTGATCACAAAAGACTTTCACTACTCTGAATTACCTGTTTCACCTTGGAAAGCCACACAAAATGAACCTCTTAAGCCTTTTGAAAATGACCTTTCTTTTTCCCCCCTCAGCAATGATTTATCTTTCCCCTCGAAAATCCGTTTTACAAAAGGGAGTATGATTAAAGGAAGCCAACCAGCACAAACACTTGCTGAAGATCCTGCTTATCTGGAACTCACTTGACAATGTATGTTTTTGGGGTTGGGAATGCTGCAGGTTCAAGGGATAATTCTGCCTTTCAGGCACTTCAATTTATTTCATGCCTGAGCACTGTCATTGTACGCAGACAAGATGAAACGCATCGTTGTGTAAAGAAATTGAAATGGAATCCTACTTGACCCAGCAGGATGGGGCATTATGTTTGACTCAGTAGTGATTCCTGGGATAATATCTAATTCCAGGAGGAAAATTTCTTGATATGGCCACCTGCTGTGAGCGGCTTTGTCCAGGGATCACAAGTTGTTCTGGGTGACTAGGCTCAGGACATGCCTAGAAGAATGCAGCTCGTCTCCTGCTGGCATTTAGATCTCTTCATTTTCTCCATGCTTTCTATTCAACAGGAACAACTGCATAGAACAGGGGGGTTGGGAGGATATGAAGCACTGCACACACTCCGGCAGCCGTGAGAGTCAAGGCCCGCTTGACCCAAGTTTCTTATTTATTTAATTTTTTAGAGAACCATCATTATTTCTTCACAGGGTACTTTTTAATTTTTACACTGCTCAGGCCAGCCCCCTTGCATGTCTTTCTCTGTTCAGCTTATGTGAAGTATTTACTTTGAAAAGGCTGCACACCAATAGATTAAATAAAATAGGAGCACTCTGTGTCTCACAAGAGGGAATCGTGCAGACAGCTTTATTACTTCTATCAAAGAACAAAGATTTTTCCCAGCATGCAGAGGATTATTAGGCCAGAAGCAAATAAACGAAATGTGTGATGTCAAAGCTTCAAATGCAATCAAGAAAAATTGTTTAATTGATTTTGCTGCAATTACGGCTTTTGGAATGCAATTCCTCATGTTTTGCTTCTGCACTTATCTTTTAGAATGTCTAAAGACAAAAATCTAGAGACTGTAGTTTTAAACTATCCTCCTTCATAATGAAACATTCATTGGGTAACATGGTAATTATCAACAACTGACAATACATTTTTCCCCACACCCCCACCTCCTTTTTTAAAGGAGGTGATGCCGTGAAATTCATTATCCAAATTCAGCATTTATTACCTTGGTCAGTTAAAAGTGAATTAAATGAATAATGGGAAACTTGTTAGTGGGTTTTCATTTTTTCCTCTTATTAATTTCTCTCTGAATATCACCTTGAAATAGAAGGATTTAGCTCATTTTGAAAACCCACTTTCCATTTCTATTTTATTTTATTTTTGCAAGATAGCCTGAGAAGAAAAATAAATGACTGTTTCATCTCTCAAGTAAAAGAAATAATTCTTAATCTAATGAAAATGAATACTTCTAAAAAAATACATGCATGATAATATATGTATTAATATGTGCATGTATACTCATAGTACATACAAATACTTAAAACAGTTTAAAATGTGACTGACAATATATGATTCATACACATACCCTATATAGTGCAATATACATATCTATATTGTATTATTTTTATGTAGAATACATTTATGTGTTACTGCAAATGATTACACTTTTCTAAGTTTTGTTTAATTGTAAATAATTTCCAAGGCTGTGAAACCTATTTAGAAATTACTCACATTTTACATTTTCAGCCAGTAAAAATCTGAAGGTATTTGGGTAGTATGTGGGAGTAGTTTCTGTACTTCCTTATTAGATAGCCCTAGATTTAAGTCACTTGAGTTATACAGGAATATATTTCTATAAATTCAATTAGAAAATCTGAAGTCCCTGACCTTGTTAGCCTTCATTCTTTAACAACTGCTTCAAGCTAAAAAATGTATGCTACAAATAAAATATAGCCGTTGGTCAGAGATTTTAGAATTTTAAAAAACTGCACTATTTTAACAAGCAGTGTGGCAAAAAAGCAAATGTATTCCTTTTACTAGACAAATTACGTATGTGCTGCTTTGGGATATAAGGTGTATTTTATAAACATATGATGTAAAATTTCCAAATAGTTTCTGCTTTTTCCCTTTTCCTAGCTTTTTCTTCCTGATCATAATAGTAGCCATTATGTAGGGTTATGCGAGGTGCAGCTCACCACAGGGAATGTTTAACTGTGGTGGCTGCTTGTGAGGGATTCAGCCCAAGCAACCATGATGAGGAGGGGATCCACACAGAAGGATGGCCTGACTCAGGTACTGGAGCAGAGTAGTTTAAGGAGAGTTTTCCTGCTGAAGGCTGCTGGGCATGCTGTGTCAGAGCCCAGGCAGGTTGAAGAAGACATGTGTAGGGATGGTAGCCAATATGGAGTTTTAGGGCCTAAGTAGTATAAAAAATGGCATCTCCAGAGGGGAGGAGATACAATGCAGCATGGGGTATCAGAAAACAAGAAGAGCGAGGAGGACTTCTGGGTAAGAAAAGAGTCAGGCATGGGGTTTCAGAGTCAATGCATGTGAGAAGGGTGTTTGTAGGAGGAGTGGCTTAGCTCAGAGTGTTGGCACTTGAATGGGAAAGGAGAACATCCTTGTGGGAATTTGCGGGTGTGATCTAGCAGGGATGTATGAGCCAAAGCTAAGTAGGGGTGACATTGGCAAGGAAAGGATGCTGGTATGGAGGCAATGGCGATGAAATATTGGTTATATAAAGGAAGTCTTGTTTAAATGAATAAATATATTGACGATAAGTGTAGTTATGGGAGGTGGGGGATACATATAAGAAGGGAGAAAATAGAATAAAGCTTTTTTTGTTCTAATATAATTGGAGTTATTGGAGTGAAGTCAAAGTTTTCAATATATGTAGCTATTTATAGAAGTAAATATATATGAAAATGTGACATGCATATGTACATGTATGCATATATGTGCACATGCACATACAAACCACAAGCACACACACATAATCCCTAATTCAGTTAACTGCAGGGCCTACAAAAAGAGACACTCCTAGGCATAACTAGTACCAGGTCTTGGTTTCTATCTTGAATCTCATTAAGAACAGTGAGCTCTGTGGATGTTTAACTTACCCTATTTCCATCCCTTCTTCATAAATCGCCAGGACAATAGAAAGTGAGCAATCTCACAACCATAGGTCAGTAAAAACTAGGAGATTTGCCAGCCACTGGAGAGATAATAAAGAGTTTGGAGATCCCCAAAAAGCTTCGTCCCCTCATAACTAACATTATTTGACCTGTCAAAGCCTCATTCAAAGGCTTAATTGGTTTACCTCAACTTAGAGCTCACTTAGAGGGAAAGACCAGTATCTCTCATGAACATACATGCAAAAATCCTCAACAAAATATTAGCAAATCAATCGCATGTATAAAAATATGTTTACACCACAACCAAGTGGAATTTATCCCGGGTATGCAAGGCTGATTCAACATTCAAAAATTAATATAAATGATCACATCAACAAACTAAAAAAGGAAAAGTAATGTAATCATAGCAATATATGCACAAAAAGCATCTGGCAAAGTCCAAAACTCATTCATGACAAAAACTCTATTAAACTAAGGAAAAAGAGGACATTCCTCCTTGATAAGAAGATGATGGCAACAAAACAACATTCCAAGAACACCAATGAGAATTGAGGAAGATGTAAACAAATTCGTAATGTGTAGAGTTTGTATGTGCAGAAGAATAAAGTAATTTTTATTCCCTGTAAAGAACAAAATTTATTCTTAGAGAATTTGTTGAACTAACCCAACTGAAGGAAATATATTACATAAATGTCCTATGCCTGCCATCTGAGTACCTGAACTTTCCCCCAATTGTGTGTGTGGTTTTTTTTGTTGTTGTTTTTACTAAGAACTTAGCAGGACAAGTCATGGAATCAATAAATTATCTAATTTTCTCCCTAAAAGAGTTTCTAAAATAAGAGAATTGGAAATAACTGTGTAGCCAACTAGGCCCTGGCTAAGTATTGACCAGTCATTTGCCACATTTAAGCATCTTTTTTTCCTCCCTTTCAGAAAATGTCTGGAAGTCATCCCAGTAGTGATGTTCAAGGATGCAAATTATCACCATACTCCCCTGTGAAATTACCAGTAATTATTTCAGTTTATTACTGGCTATTTATCATTCAAAATTATTGTTTCGGTTGTGTGTCCTTTCTCTCCAAACTGAAAAAATTCTTTTTTCATCAGTATGCTAAACTATTAGCAATTCATCAACTCACAAATTTTGGTATTCAGATTTACCTCAATATATTTGATCTTTAGGTTTTGAGACCTCATCTACCTCACATATTGAATATTTTGAAGATTTTGAATATGTCAAATTCGAAAAAAATATTTTCTTCATATTTTCCTTCTCCCCCAGTCATTTCTATAATGTCATCCATGCAAATTAAATATTTAGACACATTCCATGATGTAGATTCCTCTCTAGCAATATACTTTGATTACATAAATAGGTGTAAATGACAAATTCTGAAAGACAGCTAGATATTCAATCAAAAATAGGATATTCAGTTATCCATTCATTCGCTGGTTCAAAAAATACTCATTGAAGAATACCTGCTCCATTTCAGGCATCATGCTGGGTGACTATGCACAAGGCAGATATGGTCCCTATGGTCCCTGACTGTATTTACAGTCCCTGAAGTTTACATTCTGGTGGGAGACAGGAAGGAATCTATTCTTGGAAAGAAGAAAATCAAAATTCCTTTGAAGTGGAACACTCTGGCTGCCATGAGGAAATGGGATCGGGGAGGAGGCAAAAATTGAGGTGGGATGATATGGAGGTTTTTCCCTTTTAACCTGGCCCTGAATTGAGTAAAGCTGTCTCTGAGCCTGGGTGTCCACTGCCTAAGGAAGTATCTGAGTCTAGATGCCTAAGGAGGTAGGTGTTTTTGCAGTTTCATTTCCATAAGGAAAGGATCCGTCTTCCTTGTGAGGCTTCAGTGGTCCCCCAGAAAGAGCACAGAGATAACAGACTTTGGAGTAGGGGACAGAGACCATTAGTACACTGAACTCAGACTCGAGAGATGGCTCACTGTGGCTTCTAGAGCCTTCCAGGAAGAAGCAAAACATCTACAATAGGCTGATTTTTCTAAATGATTAACTTGCTTTTGTATTTTTTTTTACCCATCTTTTCCCTCCTTTTCCTCCCCTTATTCAAACAACTAAGTCATTCTCAGCTCATTACCACAAGGGAGGGACATGTCACTGTGGAAAGTAGAAGCTAAGAAATCTTCCTGGTTTCAATTTCTAAATTTGAATTTGAAATTTCCAATTTGAAATTGGAAGATTTAATATTTAGCTCCCTGGCTTCTCTAGAAGATTCAGATGATCTTGCAAGTGGGGTGATATTCCCATGCTCTCCCATCAGTCCCTGCCCATATCTTTGTCTCCCCTCCATGGAGGCACAGTATCAGTTACCTTCATCATCTTACATCTAGCAGACTCACTTATGCCTTGAGCCTGATGCTACCTAAGAGACCCTTGTCTTCATGGAAATGATAAGATTCTGGTTACAGACAGAATTTGGGGTAGAAATGATGTGCCATAAAAGTAGAGTATTTGAGGGCCCTGCAACTTTGACAGAAGATGACGGTAAGTTCCAGGGATGGGGAGAGAAATGATGTGAGTGTACAGTTAGTGGTCAATTTAAAGGGAGCCTCCAAGCATGCCTTTCCTAGCAGAGAACAGGGAGACAGAAAAAAATCCCAACTAGACATCTGGTTCTGAGAACTGAGGGGATTTCTGTCACAGAGAGGTGGCAACATCTGAGTCAAATAGTTCTGTGATGTGCTTGGGCATATGTTGACTTCACTAGTTTCAGAGAAATTCCTCTAACCCAGCATGACCTAGAAGAAGCAGAATGATTTCTGTGTGCCAATGCATGGCACAGAATTAACAGTGAAGGCTGCTGAGCATGAAGTTGTCTTGCCAAGAGGAGTGAGAGATATCCCAGCAGATGCCTGCATGAACCAATCATGTGGAAAACCAGATTCTAACACATCCATATCCACCCCATGTCCAGGAATACCTTGGTTTTAAAGGAATTCTTGAAGAATTTACACATTAAATTGACACATTGAATTTAGGTATATTCAATAAATAAAATTATATGTGATGTGCACCTGGATTTGTGGACTGACATATATACACTCCAGAATTTAGTGTTAAAGGCAGTGCTTTGAGAACATTCATAAGGGAAAATAACAACTGGATATCCAGAGTAGTAGTCTTTCCCAGAAAAGACGGATGTGATACCAAGAACAGCTAGACCTGAACAGCCTCCTTAGCCATACTGGCTGAAAGTGACATAATCTCTTAGCAAAGAGGGATATATCTATTCTACTTCCCTCGTTTATATTTCCTGCCTTAAGCCATACGTATATGTGTGCGCATGTGTATATATATTTGTGTGTATATGTATACATTTATATACTGATTAAGTTTTGATTTAAAATAAGTTTTTCAAAAAACAAAATTGTTCTCCTTTTAGAGTACTCATTTAATTTTCCTAACAAATGATTTGTTGTCCTGATACAGGACAACTCTGTGAAGTTGTCAACCTCTCACTCCTTTCTATAAGGCATTTCTCCAGACCCTGTAAAAAGTATCAGAAATTCACACTTTAGGTCTTAACCTGATTCTAACATCGATTCTGGAGCCCAAAGTGGGAAAAACCAAATAACTAGATGCAGCCCTAATAAGGTTTATTTCTGCCTGGGTGTGTTGCTTGATACACTTGCACCTGATACCGCTGGTGTTTTCTTATGAGTAGATCACGTTTTTTCACTTCTACTTTTGGGAATTCACATCAAGTGGATTCAGATATCACTAAATAGATATCATCACTATGCCCTTTGCTTTTCCTGACCCTTTCTTCAGTCGTCAAGGGTACTTTTCAAAAATGAAACAGATGATGAAACAGAGGGGACAATGCTCAGAATTAAAGTGCACATAATGTGTCTATCAACACTATCATCTCACAGTTTGCAGGGAGATGTGTTGAAACAGCAGCCCCAGCAATGCACTAAATCAAAGTCTCTGAAGATAATTCATCATTTAGAAAATTATATGAGTAAAACTAAAGATTTATATATTCTTTATTACTTTTATTCTTTTCTCTTATGCTTTTCTCTTTTCCCTCTTAATACTTTTCCTGGGAACTGCTTTTCTGTCCCCTGAGGACCATTTTTTGGGGTGGTCCCTGCCCTGCCCCCTACTTCTCATTGTTTTGGTTTCACTGTGGTATTTCTGGTGACACTGCAGGACTTCAAAGTGGCCCTCACCCTGTATCATTTATCAACTTTTCTTACCAATTCAGTGTCACTTTGAAGTCTCAGTGAGCAGCTGGCAACAGCACAGCAGGCCTAAAACAAGGCAGAACTGGCAGGACCCAGGAGTGAATAGTTAAACTGAGAAACAGTGTCCACTGTGAATAACTCAGAAGCAATGTAATGACAGCACTATCATGTACATGTTCAACTGCCACTAGGAAGAGCAGAAACACAAAATACATATATGTAGTGTACACATATCCAACAGCTTTAGGGAGCATTTAGTGTTAAATAATAGGATGTTTGAAAATGAAAGGAAATCAGAGACCAACAACCCAATATGAGGAAATTGAATGACAGTTAAGTAGCTCATCCAATGTTACTCATCAGATTAGGGATAGAGATGGATATAGTCTTGTTTCACTCAGTCTCAGACAAGCTCCTATTCCACCTTTTAGGATAATGCCGCCAAGATACATGTGTGATTTTTAATAATGATCATAAGGGTTTAAAAATCAGCTGTTTTTAAATGGTAATTTTTTTCTTTTTATTTAAGATAGTCTTAATGTTTGATATCAAGAACTTTTTTGATTGAGACCTATCAATTTTCAACTGATGTTCTTCCGAAGTATTTCTATCCTGGTAAAACCTGGGTTGAAATTCAATCTCCAAATCACCTGTAAAGTATCTGTTAGAGTAAAAATGTAAAAACTTTTAATACTTCAGAAAGGTGGCACATTTATCTTTCAATCTTCCTGTTAAGTTTTTCATTTTTTGCTACTATGCTTTGTGTTTCTGAGAACTCAGTTTTTATCTCGGAAAAATTTTTTAAATTTATTTCATTGAAGTATAGTTGATTTACAATGTTGTGTTAATTTCTGCTGTACAGCAAAGTGATTGAGATACACACACACACAGACACACACACACATTCTTTTCCATTATGGTTCATTACAGGATATTAAATATAGTTCCCTGCACTATAATGTAGAACCTTGTTGTTTATCCATCCTATATATAATCATTTACATCTGCTAACCCCAAACTCCCAGTCCATCCCTCCCCCACACTCCTCCCCCACTTTGCAACCACAAGTCTGTTCTCTATGACTGTGAGTCTGTTTCTGTTTCAAAGATAACGTCATTTGTGTCATGTTATAGATTCCACATATAAGTGATATCATATGGTATTTGTCTCAGAAAATTTTTATAGCAACTGCTTTTATTTTATTTTATGGGTGATATTTTCTTTAATTTCTCTTAGAATAATAGTTTTTATTTTCACTTTTTTTCAAATTCTCTCCCTCCTACAAAATATATTTTCTTCCAATCTTGTTATTTGTTTGTTTGTTTGTTTATTTTTTTCCTTCTGGTCTTTGTCTTTCAGGTTAGATTTATTTCTCAGATAAAGGCAAATCACTGACTGCTCGTAGTTAAGAATGAAGGACCAAAAAACTATTTGGAGATTCTGAGTGCAGGCGCAGCACACTAAATGTGAACTTCATATTTGGCTACTTTGACTGGACCATTTCACTGGGGACCTCTAATGTACATATCTCTTCTTGCAATGGTTAGATTTTGAGTAGCAAAATTCCTAATTCCATACCTTGAATAATAAACCAGTCTGCTAACATTCTAGACATGGCTGAGAGAGGAGTGCTGGGAATCACAGAATTCAGCAAGTAAATGTTATTACCCTCTTTTGAGCGTAATATGCCAGCCTACACTGGGCCTAGTGTCCTTCAATCCATATACCCTCTGTTAATCTCTCCAATCTGCCATCACTATAGAGGACCTCTGGCAATCTGAAAACTTTTTATATAGACTTGTAGCCAAGTCTCCTGTTTCCAGCCCCAAATTCAACAGCTTTTCAGTGACTGCTTTTGCCACCAACCCAAACCCCTTTGGGTGGCTGTGCAGAAAATATTGCTTTCCTTTCTGATGCTTTCTCACTTCTGATAAGTCAGGTATTCTTTGCTCATCTGCTTTTACTTATGAAAATTATATTTTAATGTTCTCTATTCCTCAACTTTGTAGATTTTTCTGGACTTATTTACCATTTTTGAGGGTGCTCTGAGTGAGTCTTTCATGTATCCAGTCTTCTATCTTTAAATTAATGTCTCAGCTCTTTTTTAGGTACTTTTGTATTGTTATTAGTGTTTGTAAAATCAATAGGGCAGAACTTGACTTTGGCCTTTTCTGTCACTTAAAATAAGTGCCTTGTGGAACAAATATATGAGAGTAATCCAACTCTGGCAAAAACAAGCCAAACAATTCCCAAGATTTAATCTCCTTATCTAGGTGGTTAGACAGGAGACTTCCTTCTTTATTACGTTCACCCATCCCTTATTCAAGAAAAATAGGATGGCTTTCCCAATAGAAGGACCTAGCTTTATTTAGTTAAGGTTATGTTAGTAAATGCCCTTCCTTATTAGAGGACATTAGTTAGACAAACACATGTTCAAAATTGATTACCCTTTTCACTCTCATGACTTAGTAGCATTTCAAAGCCACCAAAATAGAAGTGGAAGAGGAAGCATATGTTAAGTTATACATCAAGAGAATTAGGCTCTCAATAGTAGCACAGTGAAAAGATTTCATGAAGCCAAAAGAATTCAATATAAACTTGAGGGGCTAGAATTTGAGGTAAGAATTGTCCAGGGAAAAGGGAAAGGGCACTCTAATTAGAACCATATTGCCAACTAAGAGGAACAATTATCAGAAGCAGGTTGATCGGTCTATAGATTAGTATAGTCAGCTTATTTATAATTGGAAGAACACTTCCCACACTGAAAGAGCACACCTAGTAGGGAATAGTTGGGGACGGTACTGGGTTGTATAGTATTTCCCCCCAAAAATCTGTATTCTTCCTAAACCCCAGAATGTGATCTTATTTGTAAATAATGTTGTTGTAGTTAAGAGGTCATAGTGGAGTAGAGTGGGCCCTTAATCCAATATGGCATGTCTCCTTATAAGAAAAGAAGACCTATAGAGACAGAGACACAGAAGAGGATGTCATGTGATGACAGAGGCAGAGATTGAAGTGATGCATCTGTGAACCAAGGAATACCAAGGATTGCCAGCAACACCAGAAACTAAGAAAAAGGTGTGGAACGGGTTCTCCCCAACGGCTATCAAAGAGAGTGTAGCTCCTTAATGCCTCCACTTTGGACTTCTAGCCTCTAGAGAATAAATTTCTGTTACTTTAAGCCACCCAATTTGTGGTAGTTTGTTACAGCAGTTTTAGGAAAGTAATGCAGATGCCATTCCCCCAACTCAGAAATGGAAGCTTTTGGAAGGACGCTGAACATAACACAATGTGTAGCTGGAACCTGGACAAGGCCAGTTAAAAAGCAAGGTAGAAAAGGTTGACCCATTTGTGCAGTAGTTTCAAAATTTCAATGAAAGATCCAATGAGAGATAAAGTTACCTCCAGAGGTTTCCCATGGTCTCCCTTAAATGTTAAAGCCCTTGAAGTTTTGGACCAGATATACAAATGTATTCATCAGTCCCGTATGTGTAAATTCTATAAGAAGATTTTTCTTATAGCACTGAGTCAGTAAGGCAGTGACCTGAGAAGAATTCACAGAAAATATATTTGTACCTGGAGAATACACACTGGGACCAGACACAGAGTCCAGAGTCTTAGGAGCATGCATGTAAACAAGGTACTGCTCTTTGCCAAAGTAGTGTTTAATCGTAGTCTTTACAACTCTCAGGTCAATATAGTCTCTACCCTCCTTACATGAGGATGGCACCTCTCTAAACATCTTAGGAATTAAAGGAAGAAAAACATAACAATCAAGAGATAAAGAAGGAAGCTGCTGGACTTCCCTGGTGGCACAAAAGAAGGAAGCTGCTGGACTTCCCTGGTGGCACAGTGGTTAAGAATCCGCTTGCCAGTGTAACCCCAGGGGATGCAGGTTTGAGGCCTGGTCGGAGAAGATCCCACCTGCTGCAAAGCAACTAAGCCCATGTGCCACAACTACTGACCCTGCGCTCTAGAGCCCATGAGCCACAACTACTGAGCCCACATGCCGCAGCTACTGAAGCCCATGCCCCTAGAGCCTGTGCTCCACAAAAAGAAGCTACCGCAATGAGAAGCCCACGTGCTGCAGCGAAGAGTAGCCCCCACTCGCCGCAACTAGAGAAAGCCCGTGCGCAGCAACGAAGACCCAACTCAGCCAAATAAATAAATAAATAAATTTATTTTTTTTTTTTAAAAAAGGAAGCTGCTTGTGAAGCCAATCAGTTCAAGAGAAACAGTGTATTTTATGGAGCAATTGCTATTGCCTCAAGCAATTGCCTCAAGAAAATCAAACCAAACATAAATTCTATGAATCCGTAAGTAATAATAGGAATAATAATAATGATAAAATGAAAATTACTGTCTTTATTTTATATAATGTACTAAATAACTTTACATATATTATCACATCTCATCGTCTCAGCTATCCTACTATAAATATTTTTATTTTATAGATGAAGAGATTGAGGCTCAAAGTGAATATCTCCTCATTGTTTTACTAGTTGAGCTTAGGCAATATGACTCTACAGCCTATAATTTTAATCAGTACACTACACCACTGAAAGCTGAGGGAAACTGAGGTGGTAAAAAAACAAAAACAAAATACCACAAAACAGACAGATATAATGGGTAGAGGAAAAGTTTTTAAAAAGTGGTTTAGAGAAATAAAAATATATAGTAAAATCTAAAGCATTTATTTTAAAGAACAAAATTGGCCCAATAGTAAATCAAATCATATTGGAGTAAAATATTGAGAAAATATTCCAAAAGGAAATAAAAAATGCATGTGAGAAAGTGCAGGAAAAAATTTAGTTGTGTTGGGTGGTGGATAAGAGATTAACAATGGAGGGAAATACATGGGAAAATGATTCTTCTAAAAAATAGAACAAACAAATGGAAGTAAGTAAATAGTATAAATAACATATTAGCTGACATATACTGAGGACCCATTATGTGCCAGTTATTATGTTAGCTGCTTTATAAATATTATTTTATTTAATCGTTAAATTATCCCATTAAGCACTATTAGTATCATTATTTACAGAAAAGTAAATTACAGCTTAAAGATTTTACACAACTTGAACAAGTTTTCATAGCTATGAAGTGGTGGAGCTCAAATCCAAAGACAGTCAGATTGACTCCACAGCCTCTACCTTACGTGCCAACAAAAACAAGTAGGAATTTTCTCAATAATAACAATATCATTCTGCTCTGTCCAATGATGTGTCCACCAGCCACATGTGGCTGATGAACAATCTAAATGTGTCAAATGTGATGTGACTGAAAAACTGAATTTTTAGTTTTATTTAATGTCAATTAACTAAAATTGAATTAGGAACATATGTTTGTGGCACCTGTATTGGAGAGCCAGCTCTATAATTTACACTTTCTATAGATATTTAAAACAAAAGGGCTCACTATTTTGCAGACAAAGCTTATGAAAAGTTACCAATATCCAGATATATACTAAAATGTTGAATCTCAAGATGAAGGATAGAATCTACCATGTATCAACTTGTGTACCTTTTTCTTCACATATACATAAATAAATTTGTTCTGACTAGAATCATAATATTAAATGCCAGAAAAAAAGTCTTAATAATGAAATAAAGTCACAAAGTATGTAAACAAATGCAAAAGATTTAATATATATTTATAAATTTCACTTAGAAAATGTGTTGATTAAAATAATCCCATCTATAATAGCAAGCAAAAATATTTAATACTAAGGAATGAAGTAAATGAGAAAAGTGCAGAATTTTTATCAAGTTAAGTTTAAACATCTCCTGAGGATCATAAATTTACTTGAGTAAATGAAGTCATATCACCTTCCTACACGTAAGCATTCAATTACATAATTTTGTCAATTCTCCCTAAACTTATCTGTGAATTAAATGCAATACCAATAAAATTGAATTGGCCAAAACAACACAAACTGAGTTAAAATGAAAATAGAAAACTCAAATATTATTAAACCATATATAGCACAAGAAAGGGCTACACTTTTTTAAATCCATAAAGGTATCTTACACACTCAATGAAAAGGACATGATAGGAAAAGTGAGCTAGAAACATAAAAAAAAATGAAATTAACAAAAATAATTTACAAACATCTGATCAAAAGGAGTTATAATTTTCATTTTGAAAGATCTTTTCTTAAAGTTTTGAAGAGTAATTGTGTTTCCAGATTTTAGAGGGTTATATTAAGGATTAGTAGCCGACAGTTAACATGTGCCAGATTAGTTACAGAATCAGTAAAGTCTGTTGGTGGTTCTTGGTTTTCTATGTGATCAAGTAATTTGCAAAATGAGCTTTAATACCTTTTGCAAGTGAACTGAAGATGAATCTATGTAATTGTGTGGCACCTTGAGAGCTTGGCCAAATAATTCCACTCTACATTTTTTCAAGGAAAGTTTAGAGAAATCAGTAATAACCTTAAGTGGATAAATGATCAAAAGCCATGGTACTCATATAATAATTGGAGAAGGCTAAGTTGGAAAAGAAAAAGAAGTTGTTTTGCCCCTTTCATAAGCATTTAAAGGGAGAAATGAAGATTATTGCCTGGCATTCTGGAAACGGACTTGAACTACCTAATTTTGATTAACCATGGTACTGTCATAGTCTGTATTGTCATACAGATTTTAAGGGAAACAGCAATGTAGATAAATCTATTACTGTCAGATATGGTATCTGGATAACATTTTAAATATTCTGAAAGATGTATTTAAGCTTCATGAGGACAAACTTTGTTTTGTCACTGTTGTGTCTCCAGCCCTAATGTCTGGCATACATTTGATGCACAAAAAATTTAAGTGGATGAATTAATTGATGTTCAATTAAATCTTTTCTCTTTCAGTCCAGTTTTGATATGCAAAATTTTCTTTCCCTGTAGTCACCAGTCTACTTTTGAGCTAGGAGACACAAACATTAGACCGTTTAAACCGGAACATTTAAATTTCACATATTTTTAATCAATAGACTACTCATTCTTAGTAGTTTTATTTGAAAGAGAAATAATGGAGGTAATGTAAGTCAAACCTGTTACAGGATATTCAACTAAACAATTTATGAAGCAATGTATCATATGGATTTCTTGTATTCTTTCCTGCTCCTTAAATATTGTTTTTCTGTTTTTTCCAGTTTTGATACAAGAAAGCATTTGAGGTGTTTTGAAAGTGTTTTCAGATTTTGCGAGAAAAATGTTTGTCCTTGGGTGCATTCTGATGCCTAATTTACATCTGGTTTTTAAGGAAGCCTCTGTGAATGTGTGTGTGCACGTGTGTGTGTGAGTGTGTGTGTGTGTCTGGGTGTATGCACACATGCACATGTACTCTTGTTGTTCATTCTCTTGCTCTCAGAACTGATGTTCATGAAAATTGATAATGGTTTTTAGAAGATGGAGTGATAAATTAGATATATTGCAAAGATTTTTAAATAAACACCCTCCCACCATCTTCACTGTCATTTCTTATAAGAAAAAAAATAGTTGGTTGAGAGATCTCTATTTTAAGAGAAGACTGTAAAAACTACACAGATTTTGTTGCTAAGCACATACTAAATCACTTTGCTTATGTTTGAATGAAACTACAGCATCACACCTAAAACGTTAAATGTAAGGAGCATTTAAATTATTCCCTATATTTCTCCTGGAAGGTATATGTAGATAAATTCAGGACCAGTCTATAAGGGGCTATAGTTTTTAGTAAAGTCTCCCAAGATGTATTATCTCTTAATGACAATTATAGTAGGACAGAAAAAAAGCACTACTTGTGGGATGATGGATTTATTGTTTTCTATTGCTGAATTACCACAAATTTAGTGGCTTTTCTCAAACACAAATTTATTATTTTGTAATTCTAAAGAAATATGAAATCAGTTTCTTTCTTCCTTTTTTTTGCTTTGTTTTTAATTGAAGTATAGTTGATTTATAATATTATATAAATTACAGGTGTACAATATAGTGATTCACAAGTTTGAAAGGTTATACTCTATGTATAGTTATTATAAAATATTGGCTATATTCCCCGTGTTGTACAATATATCCTTGTAGCTTATTTTAAACCTAATTATTTGTAGCTCTTAATCCTCTACCCCTTTAATGCCCCTGCCCCTTCTCTCTCCCCACCAGTAACCACTAGTTTATTCTCTGTATCTGTGAGTCTGCTTCTTTTTTGTTATATTCACTAGTTTGTTGTATTTTTTAGATTCCACATATAAGTGATATCATACAGTATTTGTCTTTATCTCTCTGACTTATTCCACTTAGCATAATGCCCTCCAAGTCCATCCATGTTGCTGCAGATGGCAAAATTTCATTCTTTTTATGGCTGAGTATTCCATTGTGTACGTGTGTATATCACATCTTCTTTACCCATTCATATGTTGATGGATACTTAGGTTGCTCCCATGTCTTGGCAATTGTAAATAATGCTGCTATGAATATTGGGATGCATGTATCTTTTTGAATTAGTGTCTTTATCTTTTTGGGGATATGTACCCAGGAGTGGAATTGCTAGGTCATATGATAGTTCTATTTTAGTTTTCTGAGAAACCTCTATAATGTTTTCTACAGTGGCTGCATCAGTTTACATTCCCACCAACAGCATACAGTGGTTCTCAGGGAATCAGTTCCACTAGGCTAAAATCAAGGGGTTGTCAAGACTGCATGCCTTCTGGAGGCTGGACGGAAGAATTTATTTCCTGGCTTTTTCAGCTTCTAGAGGCTGCCTTCCTTCTTTGGCTTTTAGCCTCACATCATCTCTACCTCTGCTTTGATCATCACATCAGCCTCCCTTTTACAAGAACTCTCGTGATTTAATCAGACCAATTTGGATATTCAAGATAATATGACCATTTCAATATCCTTAAGTTACTCACATGGGCAGAGTCCCTTTTGCCATGTGAGGCAGCATATTCACAGACTGTGATTTTAGCCTGGGTATATCTTTCAGGGGTCCTTATTTTGCCAAACACAATAGTTTCTGCATAACATTTTAACTTGACTATGTGAATCACAGAAGATATTTTGAAAACATAGTTTATAAAATGAAGGAGTAAAAACAGTTTCTTCTTTTATTGCTGTTGCCTAAGTCCTATCCAGATTGGAACCCGAGGTTAAGGAAGTAGCAAAATATTTGTGTGCTCCTGGCCCAGCTTGGCACACAGTACGTACTCAGTTTTAAAAATTATTTGATAGAGTATGGCATCTTTTTCTCTCATGGAAAACATCAGAATAAGTTTGAAAAATTTGTTGTTGTGTGCAAAGGATGGGGTGGCAGGTGCCATCAAGGATCTGTGGATCTTAGATCGTGAGGAGATTGCCTTACTCCACTTCCCTAACCATTATGCATTAAATCAGCAGCATGTCTGGCAGGTGAATGACAATTTTTCTCAATAGTAAAGAATGTTTTGTTGCTATGGCATCTGAAGTTACTGAGGATGAAAGATCAAACTAACTTCAGAAATCTGTCTTAAAGAAAGTATACTTTTTCTACCTTATTTCCTTTTGCATTAATATGAGATTACATAAACAAATTCACTTCAGAGTCGAAAACACAGTGAAAGCTGTTTGAGACTCGTATTACAGAACCATATTTTACATTTCAAAAAAATGGGTTTAAAAGTACAATCTGGGTCTGTGCATTTGTGCATGGATATAGCTTCAATATTAAAATTTGCCATGAACAATTCTTTCTGACTCCACAAAGAACGTTGATGGCTCTCTGATTCATCTAATGAGACAAAAAATGTACAGTTTAAAAGATAAGGAGCCAAAATGGGCATTATCTACAGATTTTAGAGGGTTAGAAGCAAAATAGTCCACCTAAGAGGAACAGTCTATCAGTCAGAATATTTTGTAGGTAACCTTTTAAAGAAGCGTTAATCCTGAGGTTGAAGTGATTTACAAATATAAAAAAAGAAATATATGGTTGAGTAAAATAGTATAAGCTGGATTTTAATTTAATGACTGGTTTAATGACTTAGAGTATGTATAATTACATAAAATTTTAAAAACAGTAATTATATTTATTCAACCAGGTTTAGATATGGGGCCAGCCTTAGCTAGTTGAAATGTTGTGATGCCAGCCGTAGCAAAACAAATATACAACTACTAATTGATCTTTTGTAGTATGTAAGAGTGCACAAAGGAGACTGTGTCTACAATATTTAAGGCAATTTAAAATCTAATTTGATGATATCACATTATTGTAAATAAAAGTTTAAATTTATGGCAGAAAAGATGTGTGAATTTGGAAAGACAAGAATTGGGGAAATTCAGGAGAGGGCAGTATACTTCAGGTTGAGTAATGAAATGGAATGAATGATAAATATTAAAAACTATCTGATTGATGGACATTTATTTTTCATTATATACTAAAATTTGACGTGTCAAGGAGTTGTTTATATCAAGATGAATGTATGGATCATGTTCCATTTATTCTTTGTTTTGTTTTGTTTTGTTTTTTTTTGTTTTGTGGTATGCGTGCCTCTCACTGTTGTGGCCTCTCCCGTTGTGGAGCACAGGCTCCGGACGCACAGGCTCAGCGGCCATGGCTCACGGGCCCAGCCACTCCGCGGCATGTGGGATCTTCCCAGACCGGGGCACGAACCCATGTCCCCTGCATCGGCAGGCGGATTCTCAACCACTGTGCCACCAGGGAAGCCCCCATTTATTCTTTTTCAAGATTGTTTCAATGATATAGTACTATAATCAATATTTTTTAGAATTGTACCAGTTTTTTGAGATCAACTAATTCTGTTACTTCCAAGCTTTATGGACAACTAAGAGGAAAGATAAAATAAATTGGTTTGCTATTGCATAAAATAAATCACACAATATCAGTAATTTTAAACAGTAAGCATCCATTCACATGTTCCCTGGCTGCAGAGAAGCTGTAGGTCATATCTGATCTAGGTGAGGCTTGGCTGGGATGGCTTTGATTCATACCTTTCCCCTTTTCCTCCTGGGACCACTAGACTAGGCTGGGCACACTCATCGCATATTGATTACAGAGGCAGAAGTAAGCAGTCCCAACTAACAAGTACATTTTAAGCTTCTGCTTGCATTGCATCTCTTAAAGTATTGTTGTCCAAAGCAAGTCAATTGCTGGGTCATATGGTAATTCTATGTTTAACATTTTGAGCAATTGCCAACATGGTTTCCAAAGCAGTTGTGACCATTTATAATCCCACTCATGTATGAGGGCTCCAATTTTTCCACATGCTTGTCAACACTTGTTATTATCTGTCTTTTTTATTATAGTCATCCTGGAAGAATTTACCAATCAAGCCATTTGGACTTGGTATTTTTTTTGGGGGAATATTTATTTTATTACTAATTCAGACTCTTTAGTTTTTATATATCTATTCGGATGTTCTATTTATTCTTGGGTCAGTTTCAGTAGTTTGTGTCTCTCTAGGCATTTGTCCATTTCATTTAGGTTTTCTGACATTTTGTCATGCAATTGTTAGGTTTGTAGTCCTTTATAAACCTTATATTTCTTAGTAATCCTTGCTTTTAGTAATTTGAGTCTTCTTTCTTTTTTCTTGATCAGTCTAGCTAAAGGTTTAGTCATTTTCAAAACTCTTTTCAAAGAACCAACTTTGGTTTTGTTGATTTTCTTTATTGGTTTTCTGTTTTCTGTGTCATTTGTATCCAATCTAATCTTTACTACGTCCTTTGTTCTCCTTGCCTTGAGTTTAGTTTCCTCTTTTTTCTAGTGCCTTAAAGTGGAAGCTTAGGTTGTTGATTTGAGATCTCTCTTAGTTTACAATATAGACATAACTTTAAATTTTCCTTTAAGCCCTGCTTTTGCTGCATCCCATGAGTTTTGTTTTGTTGTGTTTTCATTTTCATTCATTTATCTCTAAGTAGTTTGCATTTCCCTTTGTAGTTTTTTTGACCCAGTAGTTGTTTATAGCTGTGTTATGTCCACATATTTGTGAATGTCCCCAAATTCCTTGTTTTTGATTCACAATTTTATTCAATTGTAGCTGGAAAGTACATTTGTATTACTCAGTCATCTTAAGTATATTGAGGCCCTTTTTATGGTCTAAAATAGGGTCTATCCTGGAGAATGTGTCCTCTGCCCTTGAGAAAAATGTGTGTTCTGCTATTGATGGTTAAAGTGATTCCTATTAGTTCTGATTGTTTCAGATCTTCTATTTCTTGTTGATCTTCTTCCCAGTTGATCTATCCATTACTGAAAGTGGGATATTTGAGTCTTCAAAAAATATTGTTCAATTGTCTCTTTCTCTCTTCAATTCTTTCAGTTTTAGCTTCATGTATTTTGGAGCTTTGGTGTTCAGTGCATATGTTTTTATTTTTTTCTATCTTCTTGATGTATTGACATTTTTACTATTAAAAATGTCTTACTTTGTCCTTGTTAATAGTTTTTTTTTAAGGCTTTTTTTTCTGTCATAAGTGTGGCCACTTTTTTCTTTGTTTTCTGTGTGCATATTTTTTGATCATTTTACTTTCAATCTTTTGGTGTCTTTGAAATAAAACGTATATTTTGTAGACAACATATTGTTGGATCAAGTTTCATTTTTTAAAAAAAAATCTATCTTGCCTATTTCTGTCATTTAATTGGAGTGTTTAATTCATTTACATTTAATGTAATCACTAAGTTAAGAGTTATGCCTTTCATTTTGCTATTTGTTTTCCAGATACCTCTGTAATTTTTGTTCATCTGTTCCTCCTTTACTGCCTTCTTTATATTAAATAGATATTTATTAGTGTAGCAAGAAATTTCCTTGTCACTTATTACTAATTTTTTTGAGCTTTATTGATTTCTTATTGGTTTCTCTGTGGCTTACAATTGACATCTAGAGATTATAAATATCTAGTCAAAATTAATACCAATTTAATTCAATAGTAGATAGAAAATTAATCAAATGTTGCTTCATTGCCTTCTCTACATTTGTGCTATTGTTTTCATACAGGTTACATCTTACAGATTACATATTTTTATTCATCAACAGAGATTTATAATGATTTCTTTATATAGTTGTAATTTAAGTCAGGTAGAAGGAAAAAAGAATTACAAAAAAATGTATTTATACTTTTGTTTAGTGAGCTACCTGTACCAGTGTTCTTTTCTTCTTCATGTGAATTCCACTTACTATCTAGTGTCCTTTCATTTCAGCTAGGACTTTCTTTAGTGTTTCTTGTAGAGAAGAATTGCTAGTGATACTTTTAGTTTTATTTCTCTGTAATCTCTTTACTTTTCCCTTTATTTTCGATACATAATGTTAGTGGAAATAGAATTTTTGGTTGACATTCCTTTTCTTTTTTTTAGCGCTTTGAATATGCTGTCCCACTGCCTTCTTGCCTCCATGGTTTGTGATCATGATAATGCAGCTGTTAATCTTAATGAGGATCCCTTGCACATGTTCATTTTGACCTTGATGCTTCCAAGATTCTCTCTTTGGCTTTTGCTTTTAGCAGTTTGACTACGATATATCTTGTTGTGGATTATTCTGAATTTATCCTACTTTGAGTTTGCTTGGCTATTTGGATGTGGAGATTCATGTTTTTCATTAAATTGGGGAAATTTTTCAACCATTTATCTTAAAATATTCTTTCTGCCATTTTCCCTTTATCTTCTACTTCTGGGACTCTTGTTAAGTATATGTTGGTGGGCTTACATGTATTCCATATGTCTCCTAGGCTCTGTTCATTGTTTTTTCTTTCTGTCCTTTAGACTGGATAATCTCAATTAACCTATCTTCAAGTATGCTGATTCTTTTTTCTGCCTGTTCATATCTGCTTTAGTGAATCTTTCAGTTCAGTTATTGTACTTTTTTACTCCAGAATTTCTACTTGGTCCAGTTTTAAAAATTTCTGTTTCTTTTTTGCTCTTCTCACACTAAGTGAGACATATTTTCATGCTTTGTTTAGTTCTTTAGACATTGTTTCCTTTTGTTCTTTTTTTTTTCACAAGGCTTCCCTTTTCTGCACACCCTTGCCAACACTTGTTAGTTCCTGTCATTTTTTTTTAAACATCTTTATTGGAGTATAATTGCTTTACAATGCTGTGTTAGTTTCTGCTTTACAACAAAGTGAATCAGTTTTACATATACATATGTTCCCATATCTCTTCCCTCTTGCATCTCCCTCCCTCCAACCCTGCCTATCCCACCCCTCTAGGTGGTCACAAACCACCTAGCTGATCTCCCTGTGCCATGCGGCTGCTTCCCGTCCTGGCTATTGTAAATAGAGCTGCAATGAACATTTTGGTACATGACTCTTTTTGAATTATTGTTTTCTCAGGGTATATGCCCAGTAGTGGGATTGCTGGGTCGTACAGTAGTTCTAATTGTAGTTTTTTAAGTAACTGCCATACTGTTCTCCACAGTGGCTGTATCAATTTACATTCCCAACAGAAGTGCAAGAGTGTTCCCTTTTCTCCACACCCTCTCCAGCATTTATTGTTTCTAGATTTTTTTGAAGATGGAGTGCAAGAGTGTTCCCTTTTCTCCACACCCCTCTCCAGCATTTATCGTTTGTGATTTTTTTGAAGATGGCCATTCTGACCAGTGTGAGATGATATATCATTGTAGTTTTGATTTGCATTTCTCTAATGATTAATGATGTTGAGCATTCTTTCCTGTGTTTGTTGGCAATCTGTATATCTTCTTTAGAGGAATGTGTATTTAGTTCTTCTGCCCATTTTTGGATTGGGTTTTTGGTTTTTTGTTATTGAGCTGCATCAGTTGCTTATAAATTTTGGAGATTAATCCTTTGTCAGTTGCTTCATTTGCAAATATTTTCTCCCATTCTGAGGGTTGTCTTTTGGTCTTGTTTATGGTATCCTTTGCTGTCCAAAAGCTTTTAAGTTTCATTTGGTCCCATTTGTTTATTTTTGTTTTTATTTCCATTTCTCTACGAGATGGGTCAAAAAGGATCTTGCTGTGATTTATGTCATAGAGTGTTCTGCCTATGTTTTCCTCTAAGGGTTTGGTAGTGTCTGACCTTACATTTAGGTCTTTAACGCATTTTGAGTTTATTTTTGTGTATGATGTTAGGGAGGGTTCTAATTTCAGACTTTCACATGTAGCTGTCCAGTTTTCCCAGCACCACTTATTGAAGAGGCTGTCTTTTCTCCACTGTATATTCTTGCCTCCTTTATCAAATATAAGGTGACCATATGTGCATGGGTTTATCAGTGGTAAATGGGAGTCTTTTCTTAATTTCACTCTCAGATTTTTCATCATTAGTATATAAGAATGCCGGAGAGTTCTGTGCATTAATTTTGTATCCTGCTACTTTACCAAATTCATTGATTAGCTCTATTAGTTTTCTGGTAGCATCTTTAGGATTCTCTATGTAGGGTATCATGTCATCTACAAACAGTGACAGCTTTATTTCTTCTTTTCTGGTTTGGATTCCTTTGATTTCTTTTTCTTCTCTGATTGCTGTGGCTAGAACTTCCAAAACTATGTTGAATAAGAGTGGTGAGAGTGGGCAACCTTGTCTTCTTCCTGATCTTGGTGGAAGTGGTTTCAGTTTTTCACCAGTGAGAATGATGTTGGCTGTGGGTTTGTCATATATGGCCTTTATTATGTTGAGGAAAGTTCCCTCTATGCCTACTTTCTGCAGGGTTTTGATCATAAATGGATGTTGAATTTTGTCAAAAGCTTTCTCTGCATCTATTGAGATGATCATATGGTTTTTCTCCTTCAGTTTGTTGATATGGTGTATCACGTTGATTGATTTGCATATATTGAAGAATCTTTGCATTCCTGGAATAAACCCCACTTGATCATGGTGTATGATCCTTTTAATGTGCTGTTGGATTCTGTTTGCTAGTATTTTGTTGAGGATTTTTGCATCTATGTTCATCAGTGATAGTGGCCTGTAGTTTTCTTTCTTTGTGACGTCTTTGTCTGGTTTTGGTATCAGGGTGATGGTGGCCTCATAGAATGAGTTTGGGAGTGTTCCTCCCTCTGCTATCTTTTGGAAGAGTTTGAGAAGGATAGGTGTTAGCTCTTCTCTAAATGTTTGATAGAATTCGCCTGTGAAGCCATCTGGTCCTGGGCTTTTGTTTGTTGGAAGATTTTTAATCACAGTTTCAATTTCAGTGCTTGTGATTGGTCTGTTCATATTTTCTATTTCTTCCTGGTTCAGTCTCGGCAGCTTGTGCATTTCTAAGAATTTGTCCATTTCTGCCAGGATGTCCATTTTATTGGCATACAGCTGCTTGTAGTAATCTCTAATAATCTTTTGTATTTCTGCAGTGTCAGTTGTTACATCTCCTTTTTCATTTCTAATTCTATTGATTTGAGTCTTCTCCCTTTTATTCTTGATGAGTCTGGCTAATGGTTTATCAATTTTATTTATCTTCTCAAAGAACCAGCTTTTAGTTTTATTGATCTTTGCTACTGTTTTCTTCATTTCTTTTTCATTTATTTCTGATCTGATCTTTATGATTTCTTTCCTTCTGCTAAATTTGGGGTTCTTTTGTTCTTCTTTCTCTAATTGCTTTAGGTGCAAAGGTAGGTTGTTTATTCGAGATGTTTCCTGTTTCTTAAGGTAGGATTGTATTGCTATAAACTTCCCTCTTAGAACTGCTTTTGCTGCATCCCATAGGTTTTGGGTCGTCGTGTCTCCATTGTCATTTGTTTCTAAGTATTTTTTGATTTCCTCTTTGATTTCTTCAGTGATCACTTCGTTATTAAGTAGTGTATTGTTTAGCCTCCATGTGTTTGTATTTTTTACAGATCTTTTCCTGTAATTGATATCTAGTCTCATAGCGTTGTGGTCAGAAAAGATACTTGATATGATTTCAATTTTCTTAAATTTGCCAAGGCTAGATTTGTGACCCAATATATGATCTATCCTGGAGAATGTTCCATGAGCACTTGAGAAAAATGTGTATTCTGTTGTTTTTGGATGGAATGTCCTATAAATATCAATTAAGTCCATCTTGTGTAATGTATCATTTAAAGCTTGTGTTTCCTTATTTATTTTCATTTTGGATGATCTGTCCATTGGTGAAAGTGGGGTGTTAAAGTCCCCTACTATGATTGTGTTACTGTCGATTTCCCCTTTTATGGCTGTTAGTATTTGCCTTATGTATTGAGGTGCTCCTATGTTGGGTGCATAAATATTTACAATGGGAGCATTTAATCCATTTACAGTTAAGGTAATTATCAATATGTATGTTCCTCTTACCATTTACTTAATTGTTTCGAGTTTGTTCTTGTAGGTCTTTTCCTTCTCTTGCGCTTCTTGCCTAGAGAAGTTCCTTTAGCATTTGTTGTAAAGCTGGTTTGGTGGTGCTGAACTCTCTCAGCTTTTGCTTCTCTGTAAAGGTTTTAACTTCTCCATGAAAACTGAATGAGATACTTGCTGCGTAGAGTAATCTTGGTTGTAGGTTTTTCTCCTTCATCACTTTAAATATGTCCTGCCTCTCCCTTCTGGCTTGCAGAGTTTCTGCTGAAAGATCAGCTGTTAGCATTATGGGCATTCCCTTTTGTGTTATTTGTTGTTTTTCCCTTGCTGCTTTTAATATGTTTTCTTTGTATTTAATTTTTGATAGTTTGATTAATATGTGTCTTGGCGTGTTTCTCTTTGGATTTATCCTGTATGGGACTCTCTGTGCTTCCTGGACTTAATTAACTATTTCCTTTCCCATATTAGGGAAGTTTTCAACTCTAATCTCTTCAAATATGTTCTCAGTCCCTTTCTTTTTCTCTTCTTCTTCTGGGACCCCTGTAATTCGAATCTTGGTGTGTTTAATGTTGTCCCATACGTCTCTGAGACTGTCCTCAGTTCTGTTCATTCTTTTTTCTTTATTCTGCTCTGCAGTAGTTATTACCACTATTTTATCTTCCAGGTCACTTATCCGTTCTTCTGCCTCAGTTATTCTGCTCTTGATCTTATCCAGAGTATTTTTCATTTCATTTATTGTGTTGTTCATTGTTGCTTTC
>NC_041223.1:65405815-65480691 GCF_002837175.3 Physeter macrocephalus
CACGTCTGGTGGTGTGTTTGGGGATGTTGGTAGCCTTATTATGATTGTAGGCAGCCTCTCTGCTTATGGATGGGGCTGTAGACCTGTCTTGCTCTTCGTTGGGGATAGGGTGTCCAGCACTGTTTGTTGCTGGTCCTTGAGTGAAGCTGGGTCTTGGTGTTGAGATGGAGATCTCTGGAGATTTTCGCCGCTTGATATTGCATGGAGCTGGGAGGTCTCTTGTGGACCAGTGTCCTGAGGTTGTTTCTCCCACCTCAGAGACACAGCCCTGATCCCTGGCTGGAGCACCAAGAGCCTTTAATCCACACGGCTCAGAATAAAAGGGAGAAAAAATAGAAAGGAAAGGAAAGGAAAGAAGGAAGATAGGAAGAACGAAAGGAAGAAAGAAGATAAAATAAAGTAGGATAAAATAAAGTTATTAAAATAAAAAATAATTATTAAGAAGAAAAATTTTTTAAAGTAAAAAAAAAAACATAAAAAACAAAAAAAAACAGGACAGTCAGAACCCTAGGACACATGGTGAAATCAAAGCTATACAGACAAAATCTCACACAGAAGCAGATACATACACACTCACAAAAAGAGAAAAAGTGGAAAAAATTAATATATCTTGCTCCCAAAGTCCACCTCCTCAACTTGGGATGATTCACTTTCTATTCAGGTATTCCACAGATGCAGGGCACTTCAAGTTGATTGTGGAGCTTTAATCCGCTGCTTCTGAGGCTGCTGGGAGAGACCTCCCCGTCTCCTCTTTGTTCGCACAGCTCCTGGGGTTCAGCTTTGGACTTGGCCCCGCCTCTCTGCATAGGTCACCCGAGGGCGTCTACTCTTCGCTCAGACAGGACAGGGTTAAAGGAACAGCTGATACGGGGCTCTGGCTCACTCAGGCTGGGGGGAAGGAGGGGTACGGATGCGGGGCGAGCCTGCGGCGGCAGAGGCCAGCGTGACGTTGCACCAGCCTGAGGCGCGCCGTGCGCTCTCCCTGGGAAGTCGTCCCTGGATCCCGGGACCCCGGCAGCAGCGGGCTGCACAGGCTCTGGGGAGGGGAGGTGTGGAGAGTGACCTGTGCTCGCACACAGGCTTCTTGGTGGCAGCAGCAGCAGCCTTAGCGTCTCATGCCCGTCTCTGGGGTCCGCGCTGATAGCCGCGGCTCACGCCCGTTTCTGGAGCTCCTTTATGTGGCGCGCTTAATTCCCTCTCCTCTCGCACCAGGAAACAAAGAGGCAAGGAAAAGTCTCTCTGTCTCTTCGGCAGCTCCGCACCCGTCTCTGGAGCTCCTTTAAGCGGTGCACTTAATCCCCTCTCCTCGCGCCCCAGGAAGCAAAGAGGGAAGAAAAGGTCTCTTGCCTCTTCGGCAGGTCCAGACTTCTCCCGGACTCCCTCCCGGCTAGCCATGGTGCACTCTCCTTTTGTTCTTTGACAATATTTATAATATGGCTTAAAGTCTTCTTTTAGTAAATACAATATTGGGGCTTTATAAAGGCTACTTTACATGACTGCTTTTTTCCTGCATATGAGTCATAATTTCTTACTTATTTTCTGTGTCTTAAAAATATAATTTGGCAACTCTGGAAATCAAATTCTCCCACCTCCTCAGAGTTTGTTGCTGTGGTGGTGGTGGCAGTGATGGTAGTGGTTGTTTTTTGGTCTTTTGTTGTTGTTATTGTTTGTTTTGGTTGATCCTTTAAAACTCATTCTGTAAATTTTGTATTCTTTATTACATTAGGCCACTGAAGTCTCTGCTTGCTTAGCTTAATTGTCAGCTGATGACAATAAAAGATATCTCTTTAAATTTCTGGAATCAGTGCCTGCCATTTTTTAACCAATGACTCCATGTTTTGGGGGGCATGCTTTCAGCACTCATTTGGATAGTTTAAACCTCTGCATTATCTTTCCCTTTCTAATTATACAGATCCTGAAGAGTAGCCTGAGGTGAGAACTTAGGACCTCCTCAGTGCTCTCCTGAGCATGCATACACGCTGTGTTACATACCAGCCCTACATGAGTATGGGCTTCCAAATCCCTAGGGATGTATAAGATCCTTCAGTACTCCCCGTGGGCATTTCTTATTTCACCTTTTCCTCTTATGCTTTTGGTTAGCTTATTTTTTGCCCCAACCATGCCTTAGGCCACTGGGGTGTTTCATTATTGTCACTGGTTGTTTTTGACAAGCATTTCAGGTAAAAGGTCTGTCTGCCTTGAACAAGCTCCAAGTCAGATCAAATAAAAACATCCTTGTGAGTAGGATTTTCCAGCAAACCACTAGGCAGATCAAATAATGGCTCTTCTCTGGCCATGAATCTTTGAAGGAGCTCCAGATCTCTTATGATCCTTCCAACAGCTGCCAGGCTGCAGGTTTTTTAACATGATTGAGGCTGTTGGTTTTAAGGCTACTGCAGAGCTGAGAAGGGAATGGTGGGAATAAAGCAAGTTAAAATACCACCAAATTTGCTGTTCTTACTGAGTGAAAGCTGTTTTTCTTGAACAGATGCTTCTGATATTTATTTAAGAGTTTTGTTAATTTCTATTCTCCTGAAAAATTGATTCTGATAATTTTTACCAGGGTTTTTATTACTATTATTAAGGAGAATATTTTGGAGGACTTTATTCAGCCATTTTTGCAAAGATAGATTTTAGGCTCTTGTTTGTTAACCTATTTGGTCCAACTCTCTACTTTTTCAACCTGAGCTGCATATCAATTTCATAAATTGGATTTTGACCCCCAAATTGCTTAACTGCCTCCTTCTTGTTATTCAGACTTTGGCTTAAATATTGCACACACAGAGAGTTCTTTCCTTACAAAGACATTCCAAATAAAATTCCACTATAATATTGTATGGGGCCAAACCTTAAAATAAATGGAAATACAGATCACTAAAAAATACCTTTGCATTAGTATAAATGACAGTAAAAGTAGCTAACATTTGTAAATATTTTAGAGTTCACAGAGCATTTTAAAAATACTTCTATGCCTTTAGTTCAGCTTCACAAGTAATTCATGAGATTGTTATTCTTACTATCTTTATATTATAATTAGGAAAGTGTCTGTAAATTAAATGACTTATTAAAAATCCCACTTAGTGATAATAAACAAATACACTTAGGTCCTTTGACCCAAAAACATGTGTAACTTCCATCACACCAGGCTACCACTCACAAAATTTTAACGTGAAAATATTAATTATTAATATATGAGATAGATTTGCTATAATCATCAAAAAATCTAAGTGCAGATAGCTATCAAATGAGACTTGTATTTTGTAGCTTGTTATAGCTCATAAAATTGTACATGTTGGTTACAGGTACTTTGTGATTTCCAATGTTGTATTTACTAAACTAACAAAACACACCGCCAAACATTTTTATTTTTTCTGATGAAAATTATTTTCTTTCACCATTTGGTCTCCAAAGAATCTCTATTCCTAAGTCACATGTTTTCCTGGTATGTAAAGGAGTCAATAGATGCATATTTGTCTTCTATCAACTCTCAGTTTTCTACCTTATCTAGTCCAATCACAAAAAGCCAACCATTCCTTTTATTTTTCTTTGATATTTTCCTAACTAAAGAAGATCCTCAAGTTAATTTCTGGTCTTGAAAAGAAAAAATTATTGGCTAAAAAGAAGATCAATTAACATAATTATGTTCTCTGTCACAAACTCCTCCAAAGTGTGTGAAAATCAAGCAGTCATGGCACCTCTTCCTTCAGATTGCATCAATCTTCCTTGAGTCAGAGAGAGAAAGGTATCCTCTTTCTATCTCCATGTTAACTGTGTAAACTGGGATAAGTGATTCCACATCTCTACCCACCAATTTCATCCTCTGTAAACTTCCTTTGATTTCTGGCCTTCCTGTTAAGATATGTTCAGCCTTGAACATATCTTAATTTTCTGAATACATGAATATATTGGCCAGACTCAGATTGAGACATGAATTTTTCTTCTGGCCAACAAATTGATGCTGCTCCATTTATGGGTGATAGTGGATTGAGTACTGAGCAAGGGCAATTAATACTTTAACATTCGGATGTATTTGGGAATTCTATAACTTTTATAAAACAATAAATAAAACAATCTAAATAGTCAATTTTCAATTTTAAAAATTATTCAATTACTTACATTTTGTATTTTCCAACATTTTATAAAAATATGAAAAAATTATACTTACCCCTGAGAAAGTTTACTATATACTCAGAATCAAACTGTGTAAATAACATCCTACCATATTCCCAGGTGTGGAAATTTCATGTTCTTTCTGGACTATGGTAAGTAATTGGATTATTAAAGCATAGTATTGTACATATCCACTCTTATGTTTATGTCTTCTCTCATTGATAATTCAACTCCATTTTGAGAAATCCACTTTGTCATGAAAATCTTCAAAAATAATTCCTTAATTATTGCACTGTTATAATCAATCTTGAATTTCACCAGGGATGCAGAGAAAATGAAAGTTATTTTTTAATGGATAAGCTCCATATTATTATAACAGCTATTTTCTTTTTATGTTTATAGTTTACTAATTGCTTTCATTTGAATTCTGTGATAATACCACACACTTCACTACACAGACTATCTTTTAGCACAGTCATTTGTTTTCATGCTTGGAAATATATACACAGTGAGATAGTAAAATCATTAAAGGCAACTGAATGAGTATACAAGATCTTTCAAGTTGCATAATTACATCTGTTGTAAACCCATAAAAGTTTTGAAATATAATCAGAAACCTTTCTTTGTTCAACCTAGAGAAATGTTCTTTCTGTGTTTATATTAAAATGAACTGTGGCATATTGTTCATATTTAAAATAGATTAGATCTATTTTTGAACAATTCTACTGATTATAATAAAGTGCTATTTTTTTCAAGGATTTCTGAACTTCTGGTTCCAAGAGTTCCATTTTATTCTTTTCTTTTCTTTCCCTGGGTACTTGATTGTTTTCACTCACTTCAGTTTTGAAAAACAGAATTGCTGGATACTGGGGAAATACTCTTTATATACAAAGAGCCCATTTAATCATTTGTAAGAGATAACATCTGTGCACAAAGAACGCTAGATAACAGTGAAAGCTTATAGAGAAAAGCCAGCTTCTAGTAGTAACCAAAAAAATAACCATGTTATAAAAGGCAATCCAGGCTACTTTTAATCAGTGTAGCATTAGTTTTCATTTAGCTAAATAGAGCAATGAAATATCATTGTTTATACCTGCAGCAGTTCTTTTCCCAAGTTGCACTAATATCACCCACATTAATCAAATGGGCTACCAGAAATTAAAATTAAATGGCATGTTTGAATTTTAAAGTGCAGTCTGCTCATTACACACATCTTGCCTTATTCATATAGCTAATTTATAAGCAGAGTTGTAATTTATGTATTTATTCTGTCATTTAAAAAACTTTCGTGTTAATGTGATTGTTGTGGTTTGCTGCTGAGAAAAAAAATTCTGAAAAAATAAAAATTATACAAAAAGTATGATAATGTTTTTATTTATTTGACCTATATAACCCATGTGTTCATAGAGTAATTAAAGTACTCAATGGCTACGTTTCAAACCTTAAAATATGCCTTGCTTGAAACATTCTTCCATCTTTCAGTAGGAAAATAATAGTTCACCTTCGTTAAGAATTTATGCTTGAATATGAATAAAAAATACTTTTAAAAATTTATAATAGTTAACATTTATTGACAACTTACCATATGCCCGGGAGCATTATTACTGCTTTTTGTTGGTTAAGTCTTAAACCATATAACACTTTTATGGAAGATTATTATCCCCATTTTTCAGAGGATATTGGGACACTAGATGTTGAAATAATTTCCCCAAGATTGCAACCTTGTAATTGGAATTTCTGGAATTCCATCTGAGACAGTCTGATTTTAGTATCCTTGCTTTTATTTAGTACGCTCTAGTCTTTCTTTTCAATAGGATGAAGCTTGATATTGATTGATAGAAATATTTAGGGAAGCATACTAAGTATCTATGAGAAGTATTAAAATTTAATTTGTGAAATCTGATCACTAGGATTCAGAAAGCATCTTTGAAAGCAACTGTGTCAAATAACTATTTCTACCTATATCTTAAGTGGCTTACAGTGGCTACGGATTTTGGGAAGAAATTTAGGCATCTTTCATTGCTTGAAGCAGTATTTGAAGTGAAAATCAAGTGAAGTTAGGTTATACTTAAGAGCAATCAAATTCAATATTACTAAAGTCTCTTTCCTTAAATTTTACTTCATATTACACTTGTTTTTAGACTGAAATACAAATACAAAATAATTTATAATCATTTTAAATTGGATTAGTTTTCAAAAAAAAATTAAAACAGGTAGCAAAGACATTTTGTTTAATTTCACATACATCTGCACCTGGTACTGCTAGCTGTTCTACATAACCCAGTGCACCTCTGCATACTTGCTCATGATTGTCCAAATTGCAGGGAAACCATCTGACCTGGAAATAGTCTCTAAGGAAGTCCTATTACAAATTCTTTGTCAGTGACAACAAACAACCTATTTTTTCTAAGGTGGATTAAATCACATATTAAACTTACTAGGTGTCTTTACATCTCTGTGAAGCCAAATAGAACATATTTTCTTCAATTCTGTTCCCCTTGAGTTTTTAATGAATATGCAGTCCATTGAGAGGAGGTCCTCATATTTTAAAAATATAGCAACTTGAAATGCACTATTGAGCTCTGGAACAGAAGCCCACTGCTGCTGATTTAGTAGTTAAAACATGTTTACACCAAGAGAAATTATTTTTAAGTATGAGTTTGAATTATTTTCCTGTGAAAAAAACTGTCACTGTTTTCTAGAAACCCTACATTGATAGTTCTGGGGGGGCGGGGTGGAGGGGGAATAACATTATTATTTTAAGAATGACTTGTACATGGATGTAAAGATATCCACAGACACCTGTTTTGTTTTTATTTTAATAGATCTTTATTGGAGTATAATTGCTTCACAATACTGTGTTAGTTTTTGTTGCACAACAAAGTGAATCAACCATATGCATACACACGTCCCATATCCCCTCCCTCTTGAGCCTCCCTCCCATCCTCCCTATCCCACCCCTCTAGGTCATCACAAAGCACCGAGCCAATCTCCCTGTGCTATGCTGCTGCTTCCCACCAGCCAACAATTTTACATTTGTTAGTGTATATATGTCAATGCTACTCTCTCACTTCATCCCAGCTTCGCCCTCCCACCCCATGTCATCAAGTCCATTCTCTATGTCTACCTTTTTATTCCTGCCCTGCAACTAGGTTCATCAGTACCATTTTTTTTTATTCCATATATATGTGTTGGCATATGGTATTTGTTTTTCTCTTTCTGACTTACTTCACTCTGTATGACAGACTCTAGCTACATCCACCTCACTACTAATAATTCAATTTCATTTCTTTTTATGGCTGAGTAATATTGCATTGTATATATGGGCCACATCTTCTTTATCCATTCATCTGTCGATGGACATTTAGGTTGCTTCCATGTCCTGGCTATTGTAAATAGTGCTGCAATGAACATTGTGGTGCATGTCTCTTTTTGAATTATGGTTTTCTCAGGGTACATGCCCAGTAGTGGGATTGCTGGGTCATATGGTAGTTTTAGTTTTAGTTTTCTAAGGAACCTCCATACTGTTTTCCATAGTGGTTGTATCAATTTACATTCCCACCAACAGTGTAGGAGGGTTGCCTTTTCACCACACCCTTTCCAGCATTTATTGTTTCTAGCTTTTTTGATAATGGCCATTCTGACCGGCGTGAGTTGATACCTATTTGTAATTTTGATTTGCATTTCTCTAGTAATTAGTGATGTTGAGCATCTTTTCATGTACCTCTTGTCCATCTGTATGTCTTCCTTGGTGAAATTTCTATTTAGGTCTTCTGCACATCTTTTAACTGGGTTGTTTGTTATTTTGATATTGAGCTCCATGAGCTGTTTGTATATTTTGGAGATTAATCCTTTGTCTGTTGTTTCATTTGCAAATATTTTTTCCCATTGTGAGGGTTGTCTTTTTGTCTTGTTTATGGATTCCTTTGCTGTGCAAAAGCTTTTAAGTTTAATTGAGTCCCATTTGTTTATTTTTGTTTTTATTTCTGTTACTCTAGGAGGTCGGTCAAAAAAGATCTTGCTGGGGCTTCCCTGGTGGCGCAGTGGCTGCGCGTCCGCCTGCCGATGCAGGAGAACCGGGTTCGCGCCCTGGTCCGGGAGGATCCCACATGCCGCGGAGCGTTTTCTCCATTGTATGTTCTTGCCTCCTTTGTCATAAATTAGGTGCCCATATCTGTGTGGGTTTATCTCTGGGCATTCTATCCTGTACCATTGATCTCTATTTCTGTTTTTGTGCCAGTACCATACTGTCTTTTTTTTTTTTTAACATCTTTATTGGAGTATAACTGCTTTACAGTGGTGTGTTTGCTTCTGCTTTATAACAAAGTGAATCAGCTATACATATACATATATCCCCATATCTCTTCCCCCTTGCATCTCCCTCCCTCCCACCCTCCCTATCCCACCCCTTTAGGTGGTCACAAAGCACCAAGCTGATCTCCCTGTGCTATGCAGCTGCTTCCCACTAGCTATCGGTTTTACATTTGGCAGTGTATATAGTGAGAGAGTGGCATGGACATATATACACTACCATACTGTCTTGATTACTGTAGCTTTGTGGTATAGTTTGAAGTTGGGGAGCCAGATTCCTCCAACTCCGTTTTTCTTTCTCAAGATTGCTTTTGCTATTTGGGGTCTTTTGTGTTTCCATACGAATTGTAAGATTTTTTGTTCTAATTCTGTGAAGAATGCCATTGGTAGTTTGATAGGGATTGCACTGAATCTGTATATTGCCTTGGGTAGTATAGTCATTTTCACAATATTCGTTCTTCCAATCCAAGAACATGGTATATTTCTCCATCTGTTTATGTCATCTTCGGTTTCTTTCACCAGTGTTTTATAATTTTCTGAGTACAAGTCTTTCACCTCCTTAGGCAGGTTTATTCCTAGGTATTTTATTCTTTTTGTTGCTGTGGTAAATGGGAGTATTTCCTTAATTTCTCTTTCTGATTTTTCATTGTTGTATAGGAATGCCAGAGATTTCTGTGAATCAATTTTGTATCCTGCAACCTTACCAAATTCATTGATTGGTTCTAGTAGTTTTCTGGTGGCATCTTTAGGATTTTCTGTATATTCTATCATGTCATCAGCAAATAGTGACAGTTTTACTTCTTCTTTTCCAATTTGTATTCCTTTTATTTCTTTATCTTCTCTAATGCTGTGGCTAGGACTTCCAAAACTATGTTGAATAAGAGTGGTGAGAGTGGACATCCTTGTCTTGTTTCTGATCCTAGTGGAAATGCTTTCAGTTTTTCACCATTGAGTATAATGCGTGCTGTGGGTTTGTCATATATGGCCTTTATTATGTTGAGGTAGTTTCCCTCTGTGCCCATTTTCTGGAAAGTTTTTATCATAAATGGGTGTTGAATTTTGTGGAAAGCTTTTTCTGCATCTATTGAGATGATCATATGGTTTTTATTCCTTAATTTGTTAATCTGATATTTCACATTGATTGATTTGCATATATTGAAGAATCCTTGCATCCCTGGGATAGATCCCACTTGATCATGGTTTCTGATCCTTTTAAGGTGCTGTTGGTTTTATCATAAATGGGTGTTGAATTTTGTCAAAAGCTTTTTCTGCCTCTATTGAGATGATCATATGGTTTTTATTCTTCAATTTGTTAATATGGTGTATCACATTGATTGATTTGCATATATTGAAGAATCCTTGCATCCCTGGGATAGATCCCACTTGATCATGGTTTCTGATCCTTTTAAGGTGCTGTTGGATTCTGTCTGCTAGTATTTTGTTGAGAATTTTTGCATGTATGTTCATCAGTGATATTCGTCTATAATTTTCTTTTTATGTGATATCTTTTTCTGGTTTTGGTATCAGGGTGATGGTAGCTTCGTAGAATGAATTTGGGAGTGTTTCTCCCTCTGCAATTTTTTGGAAGAGTTTGAGAAGGATTGGTGTTAGCTCTTCTTGTGTCATTTAAAGCTTGTGTTTCCTTATTTATTTTCTGTTTGGGTGATCGATCCATTGGTGTAAGTGGGCTGTTAAAGTCCCCTACTATTATTGTGTTACTGTTGATTTCTCCTTTCATGGTTGTTAGCATTTGCATTATGTATTGAGGTGCTCCTATGTTGAATGCATAAACATTTGTAATTGTTATATCTTCTCCTTGGATTGATCCTTTAATCATTATGTAGTGTCCCTCCTTATCTCTTATAACAGTCTTTATTTTAAAGTCTATTTTATCTGATATGAGCATTGCTACTCCAGCTTTCTTTTGATTTCCATTTGCATGGAATATCTTTTACCATCCCTTCACTTTCAGTCTGTATGTGTTCCTAGGTCTGAAGTAGGTCTCTTGTAGACAGCATATATATGGGTCTTGTTTTTGTATCCATTCAGCCAGTCTGTGTCTTTTGGTTGGGGCATTTAATCCCTTTACATTCAAGGTTACTATTGATATGTATGTTCCTATTACCATTTGCTTAATTGTTTGGGGTTTATTTTTATGGGTCTTTCTCTTCTCTTGTGTTTCCCGCTTAGAGAAGTTTCTTTAGCATTTGTTGGAAAGCTGGTTTGGTGGTGCTGAATTCTCTTAGCTTTTTTCTGTCTGAAAGGCTTTTGACTTCTCCATTGAATCTGAATGAGATCCTTGATGGGTAGAGTAATCTTGGTTGTAGGATTTCTCTTTCATCACTTTAAGTATATCCTGCCACTCCCTTCTGGCCTGCAGAATTTCCATTGAAAACTCAGCTGATAACCTTATGGGGATTCCTTTGTATGTCATTTGTTGTTTTTCCCTTGCCACTTTTAATATCTTTTCTTTGAATTTAATTTGTGTTAGTTTGATTAATATGTGTCTTGAGGTCTCTGAGATTGTCTTCAATTCTTTTTTCTTTATTCTGCTCCTTGGCACTTGTTTGCACCATTTTGTCTTCCAGCTCACTGATTCATTCTTCTGCCTCCATTATTCTGCTCTTGATTCCTTCTCATGTATTTTTCATTTCATTTATTGTGTTGTTCATCTCTGTTTGTTTGTTCTTTAATTCTTCTAGATCTTTGTCCATTCTGTTTCTGAGATTCTGGATCATCTTTACTATCATTACTCTGAATTCTTTCTCAGGTAGATTGCCTATTTCCTCTTCATTTATTTGGTCTTGTAGGTTTTTATCTTGCTCCCTCATCTGTAACATATTTTTTTGCTGTCTCAATTTTGTGTTTTGTTTTTTTGTTTTTTTTTTTGTTTGTTTGTTTTTTTTGTGGTACGCGGGCCTCCCTCTGCTGCGGCCTCTCCCGTTGCAGAGCACAGGCTCCGGACGCGCAGGCTCAGCGGCCATGGCTCACGGGCCCAGCCGCTCCGCGGCATGTGGGATCCTCCCGGACCGGGGCGCGAACCCGGTTCCCCTGCATCGGCAGGCGGACGCGCAACCACTGCGCCACCAGGGAAGCCCTGTGTTTTTTTTTATGAGTGGGTTTGAGTTCCTGTTTTACTGGTTTTTTGGCCTGAGGCTTCCAACAGTGGAGTTTGTGGGCTATTGGGTAGAGCTGGGTCTTGGTGATGAGATGAGGAACTCTGTGAGACCTCACTCTGATGAATATTCCCTGGGGTCTGAGGTCTCTGTTAGTGCAGTGGTTCGTACTCGGAGCTCCCAACCAGAGGAACTTCCACCTGCCCCTGTGCTCACAAATTAAGATCCATGGAGCCAAGCCACATGGCGTGGCAAAAAAGAGAAAAAAAAAACGAGAGAGAAAACTAACAAAGTTAAAAAAAATTAGATTAGGAAACTAACAGATATGTTAGAAAGAATGTGAAAATAAAAATATAGGGCTTCCCTGGTGGTGCAGTGGTTGAGAATCTGCCTGCCGATGCAGGGGACACGGGTTCGTGCCCCAGTCCAGGAAGATCCCACATGCTGCGGAGCAGCTGGGCCCGTGAGCCATGGCCCCTGAGCCTGCGAGTCCAGAGCCTGTGCTCCACAACGGGAGAGGCCACAGCAGTGAGAGGCCCGTGTAACGGAAAAAAAAATAAAATAAAATAAAATAAAAATATAGATGAATCAACAACCGGAAGGTACATCAGTACCACAATAGTAAAAACGAGGAGGAGGGAAAAGAAAAAAAAAAGAAAAGAAAAAAAGGAGGGGGTGAAAGCTTGGCTATGGAGAGCGGGGCCTAAGCAAGGGCAAGGTTTGGGCAGTGGGCAGGGCCAATGCTCAGGACCCACAGGGCTGGAAAAGGCCCTGGGGGCTGGGGGGGGTGGGGCTTAGGCTCAAGGAACAGAAGGGGCCCAGGCATGCCCCCTACCCCTGGTCTCAGAGGGCAGGGGAACTCACCTGGGAGCCCAGCAGGCTTGCTGGGTTCAAGTGGGCAGGGCAGACCTCCTCCTCTCTTCTCTAGCTCCTCTGGTCTGGGGTCTGGGAGGGCCCCTCCCACCTGCCTCTCTTGATCTCCCAGGCCTCTCTCCTATGCCCCCAGGATCAGTGCGGGCGGGGCGAGGCCTTGGAGGGAAGGGGACTGGCCTGGGAGCTCAGCAGACTCCCAGTATCCAAGTGGATGGGGCATTCACCCTCCGCTCCTCTCCCGCTCCTCCTACAGGGCCCCTCCCACCTGCCTCTCCTGTTTTCCCCTTGGCCTACTTCCCATGCCTTCAAGGACCCATGTGGCCTGAAGGGGGGTTTGGAGGGCGGGGGATTGGCCTGGGAGCTCAGCAGGCTCCCCAGGTCCCAGTGAGCAGGGCAGTCTCCCTCCAGTCCTCTCCCAGTCTTCCTGGATTGCCCATCCCTCCTGCTACTCCTGATCTCCCCAGCCTCCTATGCCCCCAGGACCCACACGGCCTAGATGGGGCTTTGAAGTGGGGGGGAACCGGCTTGGGAGCTCAGCAGATTCCCTGGCCCCAGTGGGCCAGGCGATCACCCTCCGCTCCTCTCCTGCTCTTCCTGGAGAATCCTCCCACCTTCTTCTCCTGATCTCCCCAGCCTCAGGGGGCACCGATCTTGTCTGGCCTCCACTTCTCCTCCCCTCCTTGATCCCCCTACATCCTACCGGTTCACTCTGGCATTCCTCCTGTCTCCTTGGCGGTTAGAGTCCCCCTCCAGCAGCTGACAGGCACCCTAGTTGTGGGGAGACACTAACTCCGCATCTTCCCACACCACCGTCTTGACTCCTCCCCTCCAGACACCTTTTTGTTTTGTTTTATCTTGATACATATTTTTCTCCCTTAAATTTTATTGGAGTTAAGATTTCTAAGTGGAGTTAATAAAGAAGTTATGTAGAAATACAGGACCACCCTATTTAAATATAGTATGATCTGAATGAGTGAAGCCTGAGAATATCCAGGTATAAACTTTATCTGATTTAACATCTTTAGGTGAAGATCCTGAACACAGAGACTGTAGCGTTGATTCAAACAAACCCTTTAAGATACCAAACTGTATAAGAGTACCCTCATTGCTTTAACTGTAAAAGCAAGTTTCTAAAACTTATCCAAACTAAAAGGTTTTTTATTCTAAAAACATGGATTTTACCTATACAATTGCCATCTGCTAAGTCTTCTGAATTTTTTGCTACCTAATAGCTCTGTCTAGACTTGAAATTCATTTGGCTGGTTTCCATAGGACCAAATATAAAAGCAAAGATGTTTATTTTATAATTTATTTGCCCTGTTAATTAATCGAGATAATTTTCAGATATTTATCAGAAACTTATAGTGCCATAAAATGTGGATTTTGCAGGCTTTACTCTCCTGAATATACTGAAATGTTATCAGAAGGTTTGGTAACATAATTGTAAACAAGAAAGTAATACAAAATAGTAAAGGCCAAGTCAATTAAAATACCGTGTACTTACTATAATATTTGGTAAAGCACAACAAACAACATCCTTAATCAGTTATTGTTATAATGATGATTTTTTCCCATAGTAACATTTTATTTATGATTTATGATTAGGGCCAGGTTCAATCTCTCTCTGCAACTATGCAGCTATAAATATCAAACCTGGCAATGCAGACTTCACTTTGTTGCTTTATTAATGTGCTTTAATTCTAAACCTAAGGTCTACATTATAGTTCTTTGTCTTTCTGCTGAGATTTTCAGTAAACACAGTGATTGTTATCAATGGAATTATCTCATGCAATGTAAGTACTTTAAATTATAATGATCCTCATCTTTCCATTGCCTAATAGATATTTTTTAAATGGTGAACATTTTTCACACTTATGGGATCTTTGATATAACTCTGATTTGTAAAATTTAAGGCCCTGTACTCTATTGCTAATTTATTTGCAACCTTCATCAAAAGTATTGTTTTGCATCTGCACAGAATCCACTTCTCTCACCCCCACATTTTCCTTCTCTGGCTTTAAGCTCCATAGTATAATGTGTTTGAACTTTGGATCTTTGATATAGTCAACTTCCTCTTGATTTACTCTCTAAAACTCTGGCTGGATGCATTATTGATAAGTACACTGAAAACTTCTGCTGAAGCTTGTGAAATAGTTATCTGGTGTCTGAGTCATGAAAAAAAGATTCTCATGGAAACTTCATTATGCCTTTTCTTAAACATGGAGTGTGTTTGATTACTTCTGCCACCTTCTTAATGTTGATTGTCACTTTATTTTCTTTCTCCTTGAAATTGCTAGGTATCATTTAATGCAGAGAATATACCCATCTGTAGTGTAAATTATGCATGTTTTTATTTTAGCTCGCTTGCTCTGAAATCCAAGTTCTTTTTCTGAATAGCAAAAAGTTAATTTTACATTTATGCATCTTTCCATGTGCTTTGTGCTTAGTTAGATAAAGTTTGAAAAGCAGTATTCAGTTTTTTTACTTGTCTTTTTTAATTAAAAAAGAAAAAGAGCTGAAATATTGTCTGCATTTTTTCCAAAGAAAACCTAAGTTGCTACATCATGACCTTAGACCAAATATACAGTTGACCTGCTTAAAGCAACCAGTATTAACTTATCTCATATTCAAAATGAAACAATAGTTTAATGAATGCAGCTTTTATCTAATTTCATTTGCTTTTATTAAAATGATTGACTTTAAGTTCACAGGGTTTCTTCCACCCATTTCTGTGGATTTCAGCACAGAAATATCTCATTGCTCTGCCTGACCGAGAGGGACTCTGATTACTTTTCTGAAGGGACTTATTCTTGCTCGAAAAAACTATATTCTTCAAACAACAGAAGCTAGGATACATTTCAATTGAATGAGTTTACAGACCATCTGTACCTAAACCAATATTGACTTTCCATGACATCATAGACCCTCTTCAAGAAACTGAAATCTCAAACATTTTCTGCACCATTGACTATACCATGTTCCTATATGATTATCACTGTAAGTGAAGGAACTTAAAAGATAAACATTTATTTTTAGTATGCTTGGAGTTCAGTTTTAAAAAATTCTTCATACAATTCTTAAAGGTTACACTGCATTTACAGTTATTACAAAATATTGGCTGTATTACCCGTGTTGTACAATACATCCCTGTAGCCTATCTTACTCCAAATAGTTTGTGCCTCCCACTTCTCCACCCCTGTCTTGCCCCTCCCCACTTCCCTTTCCCCATTGGTAACTGCTAGTTTGTTCTCTGAATCTGTGAGTCTGTTTCTTTTTTGTTAAACTCACTAGCTTGTTGTATTTTTTAGATTCTACAAATAAGTGATATCATACAGTAGTTGTCTTTCTCTGTCTGATTTTTTTCAGTTAGCATAATGCTCTCCAAGTCCATCCATGTTGCTGTAAATGGCAAAATGTTCATTTTTATGGCTGAGTAGTAGTCCATTGTATATACATACCACATCTTCTTTATCCATTTATCTGTTGATGGACATTTAGGTTATTTCCATATCTTGGCAATTGTAAATAATGCCAGTATAAACATTGGGGTGCATGTATCTTTTTGAATTAGTGTTTTTGTTTTTGTCTGGTATATATCCAGGAATGAAATTTCTGGGTCATATGGTAGTTCTATTTTAGTTTTTTGAGAAACCTCCATAGTGTTTTCCACAGTGGCTGCACCAATTTCCATTCCCACCAACAATGTACGATGGTTCCCTTTTTTCCACATACCCACCAACCTTTGTTATTTGTGTTCTTTTCCATGATAGATAGCCATTTGACAGGTGTGAGGTGATATCTCATTTGCTTTTGAATTTCATTTCCCTGATGACTAGCAATGTTGAGTATCTTCTCATGTGCCTGTTGGCCATCTGCATTATTATCTAATATATACTAATTTTCATATTTATTTGAAATATACTAGAATGGTATTACAATGAATCTAGCATTTAAGAAAATAGCTGTTTTTTCCCCTTACTTAAATAATTCTCTGATTAAGGTCAATCAAGATCTCTAGGTATACAATGACTGAGCAATAGCTTTCATTATGATCTGCCCAGAGATGGAACAGACATTTAAATCATATAGAGGAAGGCAGGTATTTAATAAGTCCCTGTCATTTTTTTTTCCAGTGGCAGTTTAATTATTTATACTCACTGACTATTTGGTATTCTAACTTTTATTTTTGGGTTAGTTATTTTTCTTGGTATAGTAAGAGATTATTATTTTTCCCAACACTGTAATTGCAGTAAACTCTTCACTCATTCATTAAACAAATATTTATTGAACACCTACTGCGTCCCACATTTTTAAAGTCTTGGGATTCATCAGTTCACAAAGCAAGAAGAAAGCTCAGTCCTTGTAAACGTTTCCTTCCATCAGGGAAACACACAATAAATATAGTAAGCAAGTAACATATGCAAGTTAGGAGGTGATTAATACTATAAAGTAGAGCAGGTTTAGGAAGGGCATAAGTGTTAGGTGGGGAGTGTTATTTTAAATAGTGTGGTCTGGATACCCTTGAGGAGAAGGTGATATGAAGGGCACAAGGGAGTTAGACATATAGATATGGGGAAAGAGTGTTCCAGGAGAGGGACCAAGTGGTGTGGAACTCACTAGTGTGGAAACACACCAAGCAAGGTGGTAGAAAGCAAGACCAGTGCAGTTGGAGAGATGTGAGACAGAAGAATAGCAAGAGATAATGTTGAAGAGATGAGTTTGCAGTGCAAGGCACATAATGTAGGAATTTTGGCCTTGGTCTGATCTCTATTATAAAAGAATCACTCTGGGTGCTGTGTTGAGAATATCTCGTAGGGATGAAATGTAGAGGTGGGGAGACCAGTTGAGGAATGGGGGATTCATAGCAATAGGTCTAGCCAAAGGCATTCAAGGGTTGACCAGAGTGGTAGCAAAAGGTTTTCAGATTCTTAATATGTATTTGGCATCATTGAAAGTCCAAAAAAAAAAAAAAAAGCCGTTAGGGTATACTTAATGAGTCAGAGTTATTGATTATTCTAAGAATTATAATTTTGTTCTATCATTTATTTTTTTCTTGAAGCATCAGTATAGTTTATTTAATTACCAAACTAGATTAAATTTGAATCAATTTTATACTACCATTTTTAAATTCACATTACTGACCTTCTATGTGTAATGGGAGTGACTGTCTCCATTCATAAACTGCATCATCAGTAACTCTGTCTAGCTACCATAAAGGTATTTGTTTCTGATGGGAAAATTAGATTTTATTAACCTCCAATTGTTCCTTCAATAAAGTGCATGTTCTTTCCATGAGCTCATAACTGAAGGAGGCAGTCAGTCTCATAGGGAAAGGGGGTTAATTATCAATGTGGACAACTCAGAATGTGTTAACTTCATCAAAAGCAGAAACATTCTAAGGGAAAAAATAAAGTTGACCCTTGAACAACACGGGAGTTAGGAGTGCTGACCTAAGCCCCGTGCAGAGTTGAAAATCTGCTTATAACTTTTTAAAAATCTTAATAATTTTTAAAATATTTTATACAATTTAAAATGTTACTTTCCATTTACAGTTATTACAAAATATTGGCTGTATTCCCCTTGTTGTACAATACATCCTTGAGCCTATCTTATACCCAAAAGTTTGTACCTCCCACTCCTCACCCATATATTGACCCTCTCCCACTCCTCACTAGTAACCACTAGTTTGTTCCCTATATCTATGAGTCTGCTTCTTTTTTATTATATTCACTAGTTTGTTGCATTTTTTAGATTCCACATATAAATGACATCATACAGTATTTGTCTTTCTCTGTCTGACTTATTTCATTTAGCACAATGCCCTCCAAGTCCATCCATGTTGCTGCAAATGGCAAAATTTCATTTTCTTTTATGGCTGAGTAGTAGTCCATTCCATATATATACCACATCTTTTTCCATTCATCTGTTGATGGAGCATTCTTTACAATTGTTTGTAACTTTTGACTCTCCAAAACTTAACTACTAATAGTCTACTGCTGTTGACTAGAAGCCTCACTGATAACATAACCGATAACATAAAGTCAATTAACATATTTTGTAAGTTATATATAGTATACTGTATTTTTATAATAAAGCAAGCAAGGTAAAATAAAATGCTAGTAAGAAAATGGCAAGAAAGAGAAAATACATTTACAGTACTGTACTGTATCCATACCATAAATTTGTCATCTGTTTATAAGATGAATAGTCTATCATTACTACATCAATGTTGTCTTATATGATACAAAATACTGTAGATGTTATAAATATTACTAATACTAGACATCAAAAATTAAAAGATAATATGAGCAAGTAATGTTTATTTACAGGTATAATGATTCATGCATTGATAATGAAGAAGCAGCAATATGATTGCTTTATGGTAGCCTAGTGTAATTGTTACAATTACTTCATGGTAGCCTAGCCTATACACTAATGACTGAATTATTATAAAAATTTAATGCCATATAGTATTATTGTCATATTCACAATACGCTATTGGAAACATTGTTAATTTTTTTTAAAAAACCACTTACCTGTGATGACAGGCTGATAGGCAGTTTCTCCAATTATGAGAGAGAGAAGCATACTGTCCCACTGTGTAATTCTTTGAAAGCAAGTTATAAAACAGAAAGAAAACTAACACATGTTTAATTTTATATTAAATATCACTCACCTTATGCCTATGTAAAGATGGGCTATCCACTTCAAAGCAAGTCTTGCATACTATGTTCTAACATGTATATTTTTGTATATTTATTGAAAAAATCTAAGTATAAGTGGAACCGCAGTTCACCCCATGTTGTTCAAGGGTCAGCTGTAAAGTAAAATGTGACTTGCATGTTTGCTTTGAGTAGAATCTAAAAAATCCTGGGGTTATTAATCAGTCAGAAATAAAAATTCAGTGAGATAAACACATGGCCTACTCACCTCCCAAATGGATATTATATCACTTAGTCTGTATTTAAAGAAATCTCAGATTGCTTCCCTATGTGATATTCTAAGTCTCCTCATTTGAATAATATTACTAAATGCACATGACAGGAAAGAGGCAGTTCAAATATTTTCCACTTTATTATTTTAATTATGTTTGAACCACAGTCCTACATATTTTTATGTGTCCCCTTAACAGTCACTTTTGCCTTGTTGATATTTGCTGCTGTCAGAGGATTCTTTAATTCAGGTTTGTAATTCTTCATATTTATATATATTTTAACAATAATCACTCCTGGCAATCATGTACACATAAAAATACACACTCTCACATATCCTAGTTATGTATTCCTAAAACGAATACTTTAAAGATTCAAAATAGATCATAAACTCTCATAAAATTAGACATGATGTCTTTTTTTTAAATGAGAAGCCAAAGAATAGTAAATCTGCATCTTTATTAAGCATATCTAAGACCCTAAAAAATTTGGTAGCTGTTAATCTCATATCATACTACTTACCAGTTTTAGTTTCTTAACTCTCAGAGTCTTTTCTAGTGTTTCCTGAACTATAAAATTATTGTTCATATTATTGTTTTCATATATTCATCATCATAATGATACTTTGGAACTATTGAGCAGAATTTGTTTTTCTTAACGACTCAAAATATTTTAAACTATTATTATTTCTCAAGCATGCTCCTCTGAAATATAAAGGGTTGAATATTATTCTGTGCCTTTTACTTAGCAGAAAAAGTGAGTTCATAGGTGATTTTATAGACATGGTAATATCTTAACAGGATTTATTTTAACAAAGGAAATGAGAATTGCCCACTTTTAGTAAGTAGCTACTGGCAAGAAAGGGTTAACATTCCATCCAGAAAGAATCAATACAACCATTTCACACTAAAGTCAAGCAAGTGAATTAGTTGTAAATAAAACTTGAATTTGTGTTCCATTGCCATTTAAATAAAACCCATCAATCTCATTAAATATGTACTTATAGCATAAGATACACTTCTAGGTCACACATCAAAAGTCAATTCACTATGAGATACACTTATACAGTGATGTATGTCAATTATATCTCAATTAAACTGGAAAATAAATAAACTCATGCTCTATGTGAAGCTCACATGAGTTCAATGGAACTTTTGGGAATAGATCAATTGTGTTTGATTCCCTTAGTAAATAGCATATCAATATGATTAGCCATATGATATCTATTTTCTAATATTAAAGAATGAATACTATGAAACAACCCCAAAGAATACTTAGAAAACTTTACCAATATTTCATGACCTAATAGTATATGGACAAATTTTTTTGCAACTTAACTGGTTTTGGTGGACATAGAAATTTTGATTAAGGATAAAAATTAATTCAGCACTATATTTAGTTTATGCTGTATATTTTCAGTGACAGGTCCAGTATGTTATAAATAAGACTTTCTTTTAAATATATGCCATACTATTTTGGAAATAACTGTAACTATATGTATAAGCATATATACATATTGAGCAATTTATTAAATTTTAATTTTTCTTAATGAATATATCACATATTTATAAAGCATCTAATAGTCAAACTCAACATGTACAAAAAAACCACTTGTATCCTTGAAAATATAAACAGACAAAAACAAAAGTATCTTTTTTAACTCCTCAGTTCTTCAAGTAGATTCCTCATGTTCCTAGTCACTTTGACTCAAAACTTCTAAGCGTATCTATATCTTTTTCTTCTCACTCTCCTGTCTTGTACAATATGATACCAAATTCTCCTGTTTTATCTACCTTGAAGCCTAGTGTAGTTTATCATTTTATTCCTTTTTGCTCCCTTGGTAGTTCAGTCCATTTTGATTTGCTACCTATAGTATTTCATTTTTTCCTAAATGTTCATTACTGCCTCTACACTGTAATCCGCTTTCAAACACAGCTGTCAGAGTTTCTTCTAGAGCATGCTTTGATTACTGTCCCCTACTACTAAATACTTTTTAAGTGCCCATTGAAACTAAAGGTCAGCATCTGTCTTTGTAATAAATTCATGATCTGATTTCACATCATTTTCTTATTTATCTCTCTTAATACAATTTACTTCCCACAATCTTTCATCCCGCAAAATTACAGTGGTCACTATTTCCTAAACAGAGCTTGCATTTTCCTTTTATTTCTCCAAACTGAATTCAGTCCAGATGTGTTTATTGAGGACTTGGACTGTGACAGTTTCTGTGCCAGGAAACAAAACAGATTAGTATTTATCTTCTGCTTTGTGAAGAGTTCTCAAAGTCTAATGGGAGAAAGGCACATAGAAATTATTTCAATAAAATATGAAAAATTAATAGAAATAAGTTCAAAATAACAAAGAAGTACCTGCCCACCATCCACACACACTTCCATCTATGGATTTCTTCTCCAAATGTCAAGGTTCAGGACAAATGGTACCACTTCAATGAAGGATTGTACAGTTCGCCAGATCACTCACAAGTGCTCTCTCCTACTCAGAATTACATTACCCATTGACTTCATCTTCCCCCAGTTCTTATCACACACTGCCTTGTATTACAGTGGTTTGTGAACAGCTGGAATATCTCCTGCTATGTTGTTAACACCTTGAATAGAAGGCCTTCCCCACTAGAATGTAAAGTTCAAATAACAGCAGTGCATATCTGCTTATAGTGGGCATTCAATAAAAATTTTCATGAATGAGTAAAAGGATCATGTAGTGCATCTTTGCAGTTTTCACAGACCCTTGCAAGTATATGACATAAAATTAAGCTAAATTAATATTTGTTGAGGAAATAAGGGTAGAGTGGTATCTTATTTAAGTTTATGTCCTTTGTAGTGTCATGCAGATAAATGCTTAGCAACTATTATCCCCTTCCCCAAAAAACAAAACAAAACAAATCACACACACATAGATTGATCTGCAGCATTTGCCAATTCCTTTGGTGTAGGCATTCCCAGTATGGCAGATTTTAAGCTAACAATGTGATGCCACTGAGGCAGAGTTAGGAAGAGTTGAACACAAAAGCCTTTCAAGAGCTGTTGCAAGCCAACTGTAACTAAGATAATGTCTAACACACACAATACATTTTCAATAATTATTTAGTGGATAAATTAATGAAAATTTCAGACATATAGCTTGAGAGAAAATTATTTACAACATAAGTTAAAAAGTTAAAACATCATTTTCAAAATTGAAGTAAAGTTCAGAAGATTCAGATGATTAAATCATAAAATTCAGTCCTCATATTGCAAATAAATTTAATGGAACTACATACTAGAAATATTTTAATAATATATACATGACTTGTTATTTGCATTTGGAATTTATTTTATTTTTTCTCAGTTAATGACCTTATCAGTCATTTCTCTTTTCAAAGCTTGAAATAAGTCATTGTTCCCAAAAGCAAAAAAGTGATGTTTCATTAATTATTCCAGGAAAATTCTCTCCTCTGATTTCAAATTTGGAAGATCTTGGTGAACAACAGAGAGTAGAAAACTTACTGGAGTCTAATATTGGCTTTGGCCTTAACCTTGGCAGGGTTTGGTGCTCTCCAGTGGACAATAGCTGTAGGAAAGTTTATCACATAAATTACAACCACCAGTGTCCCTAAGGACAGTTCTTCATGGATAATAAGGATGCTGGTACATTACTTCTTTTACCATATTCTGGATTTGATTTGAAAAGTGCCGTAATTGGGATTATGTTTGGCTGCAGATGAAAGAATTATCCAGCTTAAACAAAATGCTTTTTCATATAACACAGAAGTCTTGAAGCAGGTCATTCAGGACAGTTCCATGTTGCAAAAAGGGGCCAACTGAGCTCCTTCCTTCCTCCCACTCACATTAGAGTCTAAACCATAGAAACAAAGGCAGAGGTCATCAGGCTCATGCTAGCTGAGTTGTCCCTTTATTTCAAGAAAAAAATAACTTTCATGACCCACCCCCACCCCAAGTCAATTTCTGATTGCATCCCATTGGCTAGAATTTTGTCACATAGCAACCCTTAGAGGCAAAGGAATTAGGGAAACTGAACACTATTCTACTCCTAACAAAATTAGCATCATATTAATAAGGCTAAATGACAGAAAAAAATAGGGGGCAAGAAACTGTATTGACATAAGTCATACTTACCCCATTGCTGTAGTAAAAAAAAAAAAAAGAAATTGTAATCTCATTACACAAAATATATCCATGAAAAAGTAACTAAACTGAACTCTGTTACCTGCTGTGTCATTTATTGAGCAGGGCTGACTATTTCTGACATGTGGGCCTTACAATATTTTATCAACTATGAGAAATTCAGCTCATACTCTATTCATGACACTGGAATAGTTGCTATTGAGAATATTGGGAATTACAACACTAGTCCTTGCACTGGGCTGGCACAAAAGAACATGACAACTGTTACACACTTTCTGGAGTACACAGATCATAATCCTTAAACTCATGCTCACGTTCACAAAACACTAACTGCTGTGTGTCTTTATTTTACAAACTTCTACAATTTTTCTAATGGTAAGATGAAAGTAGAAGGCTCAAGATAATAAATTTAAGACAAACAACTTGGAATGTCCATTTGGTAGCCAAAAACTTCTCTGGCCCTGAGAGAGAAAGCAGCAAGCTTAGTGTATTAACTTGAATCTCTGAACTAGGATTGAGAACAAACGGGTCAGGGACAAATCTGTTCATCCTTTATCATATCAGGCTCTATGAAAGTCTAATGATATAGGCATTCAGTTTACATTATTATAGCTTATTGTTCTGGATTATTGTCTGCGTGAAGTGAGAGAGGCAGCTATAGGTACAAGGACAATAGAAATCTTTCCAGATCTTCCAGAAAGAGAAGGAGACCAAGAGAATGTAAGAGTGAGAGTGAGAACACAAAGAGAGGGAGGGAGATGGGGGAAATGGGAAGAGAGAGAGAGAGAGAGACAGAGGGCTATACGGCTTTGGAAAGTTTTCTAACATCTTGTCCTTAAATTAGTTATGAAGACAAAAGTTACCAAAACCTTGAAGGACTGGACAATACAGAATGCTATATAGGAAAGAGCTACAAACTGGAGTCAGGTTAACTTGTGGATCTAGTCTTAATCTTTCTGCCTACCATTTATGTGATTTTAGCAAGTCACTCAAATTTTTAGAGTCTAAAATCCTTTATTAATATATTGCATACTTAACCATTATAATAACAAAGTTCTATACTTTTGTTCCATTTGTTTTTCAAATATTATATAATTCCACAAGATACGTCACTGGGCAGGGCATGGTAAATTAAATAAAATAAAGGTATTCAAATGTATTACTAGATAAGATTAAGGGTGCACTGTGAGGAGGCTTTGTAAAAGAAGACTAAGGTGAAAATTAAAATCTGCACATAATTTGGAAAGATGGATAAGATCAAAGATGAGATTTCAAACTGTGAAAATGGCACAGGCAGAGGTACAGAGGAAGGGTTAAACCTGCTATGTAGTATTACATGGATAATTCAGTTTTACAGTTGAGGTTCTATTGTATACTTACTTTTATATATTGGAGATATGTTTAGAAAAGGTGAAAGCCTTGAAAATCACATTGAGTGGACTTTACATACAGGTAATGAAAAAGCCTTAAATAGTCTAGAGAAAGATATTGACATGATGAGTTTATTGTAGTTTATTTTCCGTTAGTGGGGACGTACTTTATTTTCTCCAGGAATTTTTCTCCAAACTGGTCACTGTATGATATGTAGAAAGTTTATTTTAGGAAAACTGAATCAAAACAAATAAATAAAAACCATGTAATTCTTGACTTTTAAGCACTAGTGGATTATTTTATGTAATAGAATAGAAAGATTTCACAGAATATAACAATAGATTATCAAGCAGAATCAAATTTTCCTATTTCTCAGACCAGTGCAGATGGAAATAGGAGAACTGAAGGAAGCAAGAGTATTAGATTCTGTCCCCAGGCCTTGTGCCCTCCCTCCTCCTGGGTTGAGTAGAGCTGAGAGGAAGCTCTTTGTTAAGCAGTGGGCAAAGGAATTTGTCCTTGTTTTATGGTGGGACCCAGCAAGGGCCCCAGCAGTACAGTGGAAGTGGTTTCACAACCTTTCTTTAATGACCTTGAGAGTTTTGAGGAATTCTGGTCAGTTCTTTTGTTGAATATCACTCAAATTATGTTTTTCTGATGTTCTCCTCATAAATAGCCTGGGGTTATGGTTTTTTTAGGAGGAAAATTACAGAAGTAAATGCCATTCTCATCACATCATATCAGGAGCACTTGCTATCAATATCACTTACATTGATATTACCTTTGATCACTTGGCTGAGGTAGTGTTTGTCAGGCTTCTCCACTATGAAGTCACTTCCCCCCTGCTTTCCATACTCTTGAAGCAAGTTACTTGTGAAATTACACTTAAGGGATAAGGAGAAATAATTAAAAATTATTTCCATTTATTTTATTTATTTTAAAATGGAGAAAATAATTTGGAAATTTGTCAGAATGTACTTTAAAGCAATTAGAGAGTAAAAGTGATCCTTTTAAAAAATAAAGAATTGCTGCAACTATATGAAAAATGTATCATTCCACCTTTTTTCAAGAAAAAAATCAACTTATGGAACAATAAAATATATACAGTTTATATATGAAGTATCTTTTAGTTTATGTTATTTTAAGTATCTGATATGTCAAATGCAGACAACTCAGGGATAATTACTAATTGAATATATATCAAATTTGTGTTTTAAAACTTGAACTACTCTAAGTACAGATCCAAGTTTGGAACTTTTCAAGGTATCATACTGTAATTTATAAGAGGATAAAGGAAGACGATAGCAAGGCATTAGGCATGAACATAAATTCACCAGATAAAGAACAATATATTTGAATCCATTGTATTCAGTGGACTGTCATGGCTGCTCAAACAAAGCCTATGAAATATAGGCCAATTCGAAGAAATCACAAAGAATTATGAAATATCTTGGAAGTATCTCTGGACAATAAGGCTTTGGAAACCAGAAGTATCATTCAGCAGTCAATTATATTTCATACCATTCTTTCATTAGGACATTGGGCACAATGTGGACTGATCCACATCAAAAGATTGAATGAAATAGATATTTATTTGCCTATTCACTAGCTACTTTTGTGCTTTGAGTTCTTATTACTAGACACAAGTCTGTGTCAGTTTAAATGGTGTCTTTCTTTTATAGTAAACCATTTTTCTAGGACTATTGATCTTAGAGAATTTGTGTTGTAGGACCACCAATTATTGGATTAGTAGTTCATCTTAATATCACCACTAGTTTCTTCTTCTACATGATGACCCCATATCTCACTTAATGAACCTCTTTCTAACCAGCCCACAACCCTCATTCACTGTCCTTTATTTTTTTCTAGCTTTATTGAGGTATAATTGACAAATAAAATTGTAAGATATTTAAAGTGTGCATCATAATAATTTGATAAATGTATACGTTGTGAAAGGATTCCTCTCACCTAGTTAATTAACACATTCAAGCACATGTATACCTCAAATATTTATTTTTGTATTTATTTATTTAGGTGTGAAAAATTAAATTCTAGTTTCTTAACAAATTTTAATTTTGCAATACTGTAATTAACGATAGTCACCATGTTATACATTAGCTCCTCAGACCTTTTTCACCTTATAGTTGAAAGTCTGTACCCTTTTACCAATCACTCTCTATTTCCCCCACTTCTGCAATGGCTCGCAGCCACTTTTCTCCTTTCTCTTTCCATGATTTTGACTTTTTATTTAGATTCCACATATAAGTGACACCACACAGTGTCTGTCTTTCTCTGCCTGGCTTATTTTGCTTAGCGTAATGCCCTCAAGATCTACCTATGTTGTCACAAAGGGCAGGATTTCCTTCTTTCTCATAGCTGAGTAATATTCCATTATATATATTATATATTATAATATATTATATATATATATATTCTCCATTCATTTGATGGACGCTTAAGTTGTTTCCATACTTGGCTATTGTGAATAATGCTGCAGTGGACATGGGAGTGGTGCAGATATCTCTTTGATATCCTCATTCACTGTCCTTTATATTTACCTCTCTTTCTGCTGGGTAAATATCTGAATTCAGCTATTCAGTTTCTGGTTCTTCTGGGCCACTAAATGACAGAAAACAATAACACTGAAATTTTAAAATTCCATAGTAAGTCACATGAGAACAGCAAAGGTTTCATTTCATTTCTAACTACTCTTTTCCTTCTATTACTACAAAATTTGGGCCAAAAAAATAGCTCCCTCAAGAAAAGTAGTTCCTCTCATTGATGGCTATCTTAAAACTATTATGAGTTCCAGAAATTAAATTAAGCAGGGGATTATTACCAACTAATTGTCACTTAGTTCACAATCGACTCACTTTTTTTTTTAAGGTTCTGACTTTCTTGTATGAACACACAAACATAGGACTGAAAAATATGCATATATGGTAAACTTAGTTCTCTTAATTTTTTTTCCCCTTCACTAAGACTTTGCTTAGCCCTCAGGCAAGTTTCTCCTTCTTATATGACCCAAGTTAATTTCTTTAGATTACATGGCCTACTTGACCTGTAATAAACAGACCTAGAGTATTATGAAGCGAAGTGAGTAATTAAGAGCTCAAGTGCTTTCAGTAAATTAGGAACAAATTGAATTTTTATAATCTATTATTCTATATTATAGTTTTTAAAAATATAATTGTGGCATTCATACAATGACCATAACACTTGTATATTTTATGCTCTTTTTATACCTATTACAAAATATAAAAATAATATAATTAAAACATTTGAACATAATTTCAAACTCTTAAATGATGAATAATTATACTCTAGAAAACATACAAGGAGATGTTCTACCATTTTAAAATATAAAGCTAACACCTCAAAAATGCTGACGTAAAATTTACAAATGAGAAAAAAAGTGTATTTTATGTTAAATGTATTAATCTAGTCAATAAAGTTTATACCTTTAAAAAATAGTTATTGAAGTGAGGTTGAAGCCACATTTTTGTAATAAATGTTTATTTATTTTTAGATTTACCAATAAAGTCTGAAGAAATTCAAGTTATTTATTTCATAAATTTTAGAAAGTGTATACAATTTTTTTGCCCAGTTATTTGAGACTTTTAGATCAAAGAGGCAATGAACTATCACTTATCATTTACTATCATGATTTCTTTAATATAAATATATGATATCAGAGGACTGTTAAAATTAAAAGGATCTCAGATAAATATTCTAATCACCACCTTTGACAGTTTAGAATAACTGAGCCAGGGCTAGGGATCAAGATGACAGAGTAGGAAGATCCTGAACTCACCTCCCCAAACAGACACATCAAAACTGCCACTACATATAGAGCAGCACTCTCTGAAAATTACCTAAAGACTAGCAGAATGGCTTTTTTACAGCCAGTGTTATGAAGAAAGATCCACACAGAATCTGGCAGGAAAGGAGAAGAGGCAGTCTAGTTGGGACCCACATTCCTGGCAAAAGACCCATAAGAGGAAGGGGATATCACAGGCTAGGGAGTCCATCCTAAGGAGTTAGAAGTTTAAGCCCCATATTGGGGACCTCAGCCCTGGGTCCAACACTGGGAAGATGAGCTCCCTTGGCTGGTTTGAAAACCAGTGTGGCTTACCAGAGAGAGGGCTGTAAGAAACTGAAACTGCTGTTGAAGAGCATGCACACAGACTTGCTTGCTCCCAGTTCCAGCACAGAAACAACAGATTGAAAATGGCTTGCTGCTCTGGCCAGCCAACCAGGATTGCCCCAGCACACTCCTCAGTCCACATCTGGCCCCTGCTCCAGCCCCTCCTATTCCAGCAAGACTCTCAACCAAGGATAAGGCAACCATCTTACTGGAGAGAGATGGAACTAGTTTAGAACTACGGTTCCAGCCCTTGGGCCTTGACCCTGCCCCCACCCAAGGCATAGACTGCCATCATGCCAGGGAGAAGCAAAGCTAACACAGAAATGCAACTCCAGCCCCTTGCCCCCTGGCCCCACCCCTGCCCATAAGCCTGACTAAGGTGGAGACTGTCATTGTGGTAGGGAGAAGTGCAGCTAGCTCAGATTTGCCACTCCAGTATCTTTCCCCAACTAAGGCAGAGACCACAATCATGCTAGAAAGAAGCCTAGCTCCCTCAAGCCTCCAGCTCCTTTGGCATTGGCCCCACTCTCTGACAGGGCAGCAGCTGCTGTTGAGCCTGGGAGAAGCCCTAGTCCACATGTTGCTCTGACTCCAGCCCTATGCCCCACCAAGGTGGCAGCTTCCAGTGCAGTCCAGGAGAAGATGCAGCCAGTGCTCACTTCAGATTCAGTTCTCCTACTAAAACCACTGGGCACATGCAGAATGCATAGAGATATTCCTACACAAGGACAAGCCTTGAAGACCAGGATAGGTAACTGTTTTGCTCAGTTTTAAAGAGATAAGCTTTGAAAGTCAAAAAAAAAAAAAAATGACAAGATAGAGGAATATGTTCCAAATGAAAGACCAAGTTAAAACCCCAGGGGGGGAAAAAACCTAATAAAATGGAGATAAGTAATTTACCTGATAAAGAGTTCAAAGCGATAGTAATAGAAATGCTTACTGAACTTGGGAAAAGAATAGAGAACACAGAGAGAACTTCAACAAAGAACTAAAAAACATAAAAAGAATCAATCAGAGCTGAAGGTGACAGTAAATGAAATGAAAAATACACTAGAAAAACGTAACAGATTAGGTGATACAGAAGAATGCATAAGTGACAAAATAGTGGAAATCACCCAATCAGAAGAGAAAAGAAAATTTAAGTAAAGATAGTTTAAGGGACTTCTGGGGCAACATCAAGCATACTAACATTTGCTTTATAGGGGTCCCAGGAGAAAAAGTGAGAGAAAGGGGCAGAAAATGTATTTGATATAATTACAAATGAAAAATTTCCTAACCTAAAGAAGAAAACAGATATCCATGTCCAGGATTCACAGAAAGTCCCAAAAAAAGATGAACCCAATGAGACCCACACCTAGACATATAAAAATTAAAATGACAAAATTTAAGATAAAGAGAGACTTTTAAAGGCAGCAAGAGAAAAACAAAGATTCACATACAGGGAAACCTTCATAAGTCTATCAACTGTTTTCTGCAGAAACTTTGCAAGCCAGAAGGGAGTGGCATCATATATTTAAAGTCCTGAAAGGGAAAAAACTACAAACAAGGATACTCTACTCAGCAAGTTTTTCATTCAGAATAGAAAGATTAAGAGTTTCCCAGAGCAGCAAGAACTACAAGAGTTGATCACCACTAAGCTACCTTACAAGAAATGTTAATGGGTCTTGTCTAAGTGGAAAAGAAAAGGCTATAACAGGATATAAGAAAATATTTGAAGGAATAAATCTCACTGGTAAAGGTAAATATATAGCCATTTAAATAAGCTAGTACAAAGGTTAAAAGACAAAAATTGTAAAATCAACTATAACTATAATAAGCAGTTAAGGGAGACACATAAGATGTAAAATATGACATCAAAACATAAGAAGGGAGAGTAAAAATGGTAGAGCTTTTAGAATATGTTTAAACCTAAATTGTGTCTTGGTCTATCAGTCCAAGACAACTAGATATATTTACAGGTTGATATATATGAATCTTATGGTAACCACAAATCAAAAACTTACAATACACACACACACAAAACAAACAAAAAACAGAAAGTAACCCAAACGTAATATTAAAGAAAATAATCAAACCATGAGGGAAGAGAGTAAAAGAAAAAGAAAATAACAGAGACCTATAAAACCAACCAGAACGTAATCCTTTTAAATGTAAATGGACTAAATGCTCCAATCCAAAGAAATAAGGTGGCTGATTGGATTAAAAAAACACAAGACCCATATATATGCTGCTTAAAGAAAATCACTTCACAGCTAAAGACATATGAAAATGGAAATGAAAAGAAAGCTGGGTAGCAACACTTATATTAGAAAAAATAGACTTTAAAACACAATCTATGACAAAAGACAAAGAAGGGCATTATTTAATGTAAAAGAGGCCAATCCAATGAGAATATATAACATTGTTAAACATATATGCCCCTAACATAGGAGCACCTAAATATATAAAGCAAATATTTACATACATAATGTGAGAAATTGACAGTAATGAAATAATAGTAGGGGACTTTAATACCCCACTACATCAATGGAAAGATAATACAGACAGAAAATCAGTAAGGAAACACTGGCCTTAACTGACACATCAGATGAACTTAATATCTATAGAATGTTCCATTCAAAAATAGCAGAATACACATTCTTTTCAAGTGCACATGAAACTTTCTCCTGGATAGATCATATTCTAGGCCACAAAACAAGTCTCAATAAATTAAAGAAGATTTAAATTATACCAAGCATCTCTTCTGACCACAGTGGTATGAAATTTGAAATCAATTACTGGAAGAAAGCTGGAAAAAACCCACAAACATGTGGAGACTAAGCAGCATGCTACACAAAACCCAATGCATCAATAAAGAAATCAAAGAGGAAATAAAAAAATACTTTGAGACCATTGAAATTAGAAACACAACTTTCCAAAATTTATGGCACACAACAAAAGCAGTTCTAAGAGGGGAGTTTATAGTGATACAAGTCTACCTCAAGAAAGAAGAAATATCAAATAAACAACCTACCTTTCCATCTAAAGGAATTAGAAAAAGAAGAATAAAAAAAGCCCAATGTCAGCAGAAGAAAGGAAATAATAAAAATCAGAGCAGAAATAAACTAGAGACCGAAACTGATAAAAAGATAAACGAAACTGAAGTATTTTTTGAAAATAGAAACAAAATTGATTAGCTGTTAGCTAAACTAATTAAGAAAAAAAGAGAGAGGAACCAAATAAAATTAGAAATGAAAGGGGAGAAATCACAACTGATAACACAGAAATAAAAACAATCATAAGAGAATACTACAGTCATATGCCAACAAATTGGACAACTTGGAAAAGAAATTGATAAATTCCTAGAAACATACAATCTTCTAAGACTGAATTAGGAAGAAATAGAAAATCTGAACAGACTAATTACTAGTATTGAAATTGGATTAGTAATCAAAAAACACCGAACAAACAAAAATCCAGGATCAAATGGTTTCACAGGGGAATTCTGCCAAACATTTGAAGAAGAGTTAATACTTATCCTCAAACTTTTCCAAAAAGTTGTAGAGGAGGGAACACTTCCAAACTCATTCTATTAGGCCAGCATTATCCTGATGCAAATAAAAGACCTTTGTTACAGTACACACACACACACACACACACACACACACAAACACAAACAGGCCAATAACTTTTATGAACATAGATGCAGTATAGTTATAGATATAGATATATACACACACACAATGGAATATTACTCAGCCATGATAATGAATGAAATCTTGCCATTTGCAATAACATGTGTGGACCCAGAGGGTATTATGCTTAGTGAAATATGTCAAAGAAAGACAAATACTGTATGTTTTCATTTACATATAGAATCTAAAAAATAAAACAAATGAATAATTACAACAAACAGAAACAGATTCACATATACAGAAAACAAACTAGTGGTTACCAGTGGGCATAGGGGAGAGGGGAAGGGGCAAAATAGTTGAAGGAAATGAAGAGATACAAAATTCCTAGGTATAAAATAAGTTACAAGGATGCAATATACTGCACACAATGTAGTTAATATTTTATAATTACTTTGGAGTATATTTTTATAAAAATATCAAATTACTCTATTATACACTTGAAATTAATATCATATTATAAGTTAACTGTACTTCAATTTTTTTAAAAATGGAAGCCTAAGAGGGTAAATTATTTTCTCAAAAACTTTGAGACATGTATGATAGAATCCATTAACCATGCTTCCTAAAGCACACATAAACATACACACACAATAAAACTTACAAACAACACACAGAGACAAATGTTTTGAAAAGATAATTAGTGGAATTTGGAGAGCAAGTTCTTACAAGAAGCTAAGAGGAAAAAGAGCCAATCTGAATTGTAACTAAAAGGTTACAAATAATTTACAAAAATGATTATCTTTTGAGAATTAAACAGTACCATCAAGACATAATCAACCTGAACAGAGAAAGGCAATCTATCTTAGGAAGGCAAAGATTCGCTTGCAAGAGCAAACCTTGACTGAATCCTGATTGCATGAACTCACATGTATAACAAAATATCAATATTAATCAGAAAGAGGTTGTTTAAGCATAAAAAATAAAATAAGCAGGGTTCAGTGTCAAATATAATCACTGTCCATCCAAGGATAGTCCAAAGAAGTGAGTACCATAGGCCAAAGAGTTTTCCTGCCCATTTGTAATAATATAGCTTCACCTAATTCCATCAACTATACAAATCTTATAATTAATTTCCTAGTTTTTGTGATTCCATATTCACCAAGTCATCTTCTGACCAATTTGTGTTTTTTCACTGAAGTATCTGTAGAACAGAATACCCAGCCCAAGGACTTAAGTAGTATATGTTAACCTGGTCTGTTATATTTCTAATTGTAAATGAATAGCCACCCGATTGGAATTTGACAAGCCACATAAATTATCCAGTGAAAAAATGTGTTGGCTACAGGACTCAAATATCCAATACCTCAGCAATTAAAGTTTATGCAAAAATAAAAAGTTATGCAAAATAACAAACATTTGACTATTCTAAGAAATGTAGGCTTAATTAATATGAGTTGATACTTGTATTCTGACCAATCAGGTTTTGGGACCTGCAGAAAACAGAAAAGCAGATTCTGGCTCATTTCATAAATTCATCATCTAAAAGGAATTTGCAAAATGAGTTAGCTTCAGTTTCCCCAGTAAGAGCATTAATGGGATTGTCTCTAGTACCCGAAATATCTGTAACTTACTTTAACTGGAATTATTCAGTAAAACAGTTATTGTGATTCCCATTTGATATATGAGACAACTGAAGTGCAGTGAAGTTACATTACTTTTTTTCAAGCTGACACAATAAGTGGAGCTGGAATTCGAACCAGAAGTAGAAGGCAGGGGTTGCAAATTCAAATGACAAGATAGGTAGTAAGTTAGAAAGTAAAGATGATATCATGAAAACTGCTTAACTCGTAGCAGCATAGATTGCCAATTTCCCATGAAAAGAAAAATATCCTGATTTTATGCGAAATCTCTTGATTTTGAAATGTTATCTAATTCAAAAATAAGTTTTAGACACTATGGGCTGAATAAAATACTTATACATGAGCCTCTTTTGGGCTACAAATTTGTGGCCTCTGAGTTATTGCAAATGCTTGTGCCATCTATAGTTGAATAACGTTTTTCTAATTCTTAGGAAAAATAATTACTAGTCCGAAATGACATTCTCTGATAACAACCTGGAGTGCTGATACTTAGTGCTACTCAATGTTGGTGTATACATATGAGTCAGAAGCCAGAGATCGTGTTAATTGGCTTTTTTATACAAAATTCATGGAAGGATATCCTACCTCTTTTGGAAAATGGATTTCACATGTACCTAAGGACAGAGCTAGAATTTGCCTAAAGAAGTAGTTACTTGTTATTTCACCATAAGAACAAGTGGTTAAAGATTTTCTCTGAGATTATATAAAACAAGGCAGGACTGTGATGATTTAGAATTGAGTAACTTTTAGCACAGAAAGTGCCTACGGGGCAGAATCATACATTAGAACATGGATAATTTGAGGTACAGAAGATGATGTATAAGTAGACTACTTTGAAAACTAAAAATCATTCTCATTCTACAGTGTGTACTCAGTATTTTCAGTATGCTTTTTGTTTGCCTTTCCTAATTCCAGACTTAAAAGAACCTCTGGATTTGGAGACTCCAACTGAAAACTATAATTATACCAAATAAACCAAACGCTGTAGACAATGAAATCTTAGCAAGATCTGGTTCTATCCAGGTGTGATACACTTTACTCATGCATATTCTTCTTACTGTCTCTGAAACTTCCAAGAGAGAAAGTTATGTGCTTCCATCCTTAAAGTCATATTAATGCTCCATAGTATATACTTAAATAAATCTCTTTACATTAAAAAAGAGGAAAGAATAAGTTTCTATAGTTCCTATTGCAACCATAATTTTATCTTTTATGTCATCTATATAAGTTGAAAGTTTAAAGTAGTTATTTTAGGTTTTCTTTAAAGGGAGAACATTCTCTAAATAACTGGTTTGAAATAAGATGCTAAGGTGTGAGAAGAATATGTCAGTCAGTGAGCTTCCTGTGCCAAAATATTATAGAAGTTAAAACTACAAATTATATTTCATGGTGTTGAAGGTTAGACAAACTAGGCATGGATCTGCTTTTCATACTTTGAATGCAGATTTGTGCATCTGACATGAAAGGAATTATATAATTTCAGTAAAAAACAGGCAGACAACCACATTCTGCAGCAGTTTTCCCCACTGCATTTAGAGCTGCAGAGTGATGAAGAAACCCAAAAGGTATGTCAGGGCAAGTGGATAACTCTCAGTTGAGAAAACAATTGCCTGTTGACTGTAGACTGGGCAATTTTTCTTCAAGTTTCCACCTCTTAAGGGACCCCACCTAAGAGACAGTGTGAGCCCTATTGTGAACAAATGAAATATCCATCTTTGGATCAACTCCACTGAGGCTTCAAGTAATATCAGAAACTGACCCAGTGGTGCCCTAGATATTGCACTTCTAAAAACAAGGCTTGAGATGCAGTTCCTTTTCTTTGATTGTTTAAAAAACAGGGACTTTCTGTGTTCAAAGACAGGAGCTAAAATCATGGAAGCACATGACTATAGAGATGTGTAAAATTTATCTCACAAATACAAATTAAGCAAATCTTGCAGACAGGAGGTCTTTCTATTAATAATTTTCCTAATTAGAATCCCAGTGGTGCTTGTATTTTCTGGTTCAAGGATAATAATTAATTAAAGTACTGCTATATCTTTCTTTTTAAAATGTAGAGGATGTTATATCATTAAGTTAATAGCTATTTATTAAGTACCTACTGTGTACCATTTACCTACAACTGAGCTCAGAATTGCCACTTCCAAAATGAGCTTTATTTGATATATTTCACTGACAGAATGATAGTGCTGAGAGGTATCAACAGGGGACTCATCACTAGGCTTCACCAAAATTACTTCTGATTGATGGCTATCTCTGCTGTCCTTAAAGATCTCCTAGGGTAGAAATGCTAGAAACTCATTAACAAATTCTATCAATAGGAAGTTCTCCCTAATAACCAATATCATCATAGAGCCAAAATCTGTTTTGTCTAGTTTTATCACCATTAACATTGTAAATAGCTGGACATTAACATGGTCTCATAATTTAAAGCAACTAAACTTAACTAATTTTCCTGTTTCTTTTTCCTTTCATGCTTCAAAGAAAGATGCTTCTTTTTTCACAGCTAACACTAACTCATCACTCTCCAAGTACTGTTCTCACCTTACAGATCTCCCTCCATTATTTTATTCTTTTCCCTTTCTCCTGTATTAGCTGGCCATTTCTCCTAAGCATGTAAATATTTGCAAGATTCTCTCATAAAAAAGCTCCAATTTATTCCTACATCACCTCCTCTATTGTTAATTTCTCCTCTTGCCATCCTAGCAAGGTCATTTCACTTTCTCTTCCATTCTCTCCTTAACTCTTTGTGAGCTGACAACTTTCTCACTACCCAGAAATTGCTCTAAAGTTATCTTAGGAGTGACAGTTATCAGGGCAACTTGGAAAAAGAGACAGAAGTTGAGTTATCTTGATTTTGTAGGAGGCTCCAGCTACATTGAAGAAGTGGTCCAGCTCTACCAGCACCATCCCTCCTAGTCTTTCTAGGGTTATTCCCAGTGGGGTTGTGAGGAACATATGAAGTCAGATTTCTGTAAATTAATATTAATAATGGTTATTTAAGGATATTTTATTTTTTAACATGATTGAATGAGTATACATCATATTACAGGTTATGACATTTCAAGAATATAGTTGGTTCCAAATGAATAGCACAGATGGTACTGAGAAAGGGAATATAGTTTTTAAAGTCCTCAACTTCCATAGCAATATGCAAGTATTAAAGGTTAAAGTAGAACCAAACATAAATTATTTACCTGTGAGAATGCATTACATATTGTTCACCCAATAAAGGTTAATATTGGTGTACTCAATATTTAGTAACTTTTCCTTGGACAAGTTATAGGTTGCAAGTCTCAGTTGGCTAGAAAAGGCACACATAAGATAAATTTTAACAGATATAAAAGTAAAGTACCACATTTGAGTCTTTAAAAGTTCATTGCAGGGCTTCCCTGGTGGCGCAGTGGTTGCGCGTCCGCCTGCCAATGCAGGGGAACCGGGTTCGCGCCCCGGTCTGGGAAGATCCCACATGCCGCGGAGCGGCTGGGCTCGTGAGCCATGGCCGCTGAGCCTGCGCGTCCGGAGCCTGTGCTCCGCAACGGGAGAGGCCACAACAGAGGAAGGCCCACATACCACAAAAAAAAAAAAAAAAAAAAAAAAAGTTCATTGCAAATCCTTATCAAAATATTAGTAAACCAAATCCAGCTATATTAAAAAAATTAAAAACCATAACAAAGTAGGAATTATCCAAGGGGTACAAAGTTAATTTAACATCTAAACATAAGTTAATATAAAGCATCATACATATTTGTTTCCTATTGCTATATAAGAAAACATTTCACAGGACCTGGGGATTAGAAAATGGATATCTTTGAGGGCTGTTATTCAGCCTACCACAGTGCTCTCCTGGTCCCAATGGCAGCCATCTCACATGCAAAATAGATTCACCACATCCTAAGGTCCCCATTACAGTATCAAGTCATGTCTAAAATCTCACCAAAGACTTATCAGTTCAGAAGTCCCAAGTTTTATCATATATGTTCATTGCTTACAAGTGCTACTTTTCACATAGCTTACAGGACATAATTCAGCTAAGCTTCTTGCAGTTGTGTAGCAAGGGTTCCCTTTCTTCAAGTTTCCAAAAACATCTTCCTCATTTCCTTTTGAGCCCTCACCAGAAGCCCCTTTAACACTCATATTTCTGCCAACAGCCTGCTTATGACTAAGTTTCTCTAAGACAGTACCGTGTTCCTTACTTCCTGCTGAGTTCTTGCTAGTGGTACCTTTAAGCTCCAGTTATTCAAGGTAATCTAAGATTTTTCTGTAATATTCATCATAATTCTTCCAGTCGCTACCCACGGCCCAATTCCAAAGCCACTTCCTCATTTTTAGGTATCTGTTAGAGCAGCACCCTGCTTCCAAGTACCAAGATATGTGCTAGTTTCCTATTGCTATTTAGGATAACATATTCTCGGGTTCCAGGGAGAAGGGTGTGGGTATTTGGACATATTTTGGGGCCACTGTTCAGTCTATCACATCTCATTAATAGAATAAAGAAAAAAAAGGTCATCTCAATAAAGTTTTTAAAAATTGACTGAATCCAATATCCTTTCATAATAAAAGCCTTCAACAAATTAGAAATAGAAAGGACTGTCCTCAACTTGATAAAACCCTTCTGTAAAAAACCCACAGCTAATACTATCCTTAATTGTGGAAGCTTCAGTGCTATTTCCCTATGATTGGAATTAAGGTAAGAATGTTAGCTCTCACCGCTGCTATTCAACTGTGTTCTGGAGGTTTTAGCCAGTGCAATAAGTACAAAAAAAGTTTTAATGTAATATCATATAGAGATTAAAAAGAAAGAAATAAGACTCTATTTACAGATGACATGACTCTGTATATAGAAAAATCCAAGCAATACACACACACACACACACACACACACACACACACACACACACACACACACCCTGTTAGAACTAAGAACGAGTTTAGTAAGGTTGCATAAGACAAGATCAATTATATAAAACAAAACTGTATTTCAATACATTAAAAGTAAACAATCCAAAATGAAATTATGAAGATAATTCTATTCTTAATAGCATAAGAAGTAAAATAATTAAAATTAACAGAACAAATATAAGACTTGCACAAAGAAACTTATAAAACATTGCTGAAAGAAATAAAAGAACATCAAAATAAATGGAGAGACCTTTATAGTGCTGTCCTCTGGCCTCCACACAGAAAGCTTTCTCACCCCACCTTGGCTCTAACACCGACCCCAATGTGGATGACCACACTGCTGTCCTCTCATACACAAAGAGAGACTGTGTCATCTCATACACAAAGCTCTTCTCCTCTCCTTTGGATGCAATACCATGCCGCTTCCCAGTTCCCTTCTGAATGCAAAAACGTGCCTTTAGCAGCCCAACCTAATTGAGTGTAGACTGAATCATTCAGGAAGGAAGACAGAAAGACAAGGAAGAGATGAAGGGAGACAAGATGACAGAGAGGAAGAGCTTATCCTCTTTTATAATTAGATTTTTTTCCTTTAAAATCATCACTCTATGTCTACATGCCACAAGTTATAATAATCCCGTATCCCATAAGCATCATGTCAAGCTGGAAAGTTTTATTTAATTCCAAGCATCACAGTTAAAGAGCATGAAGAAGAGGACAACAAATGGAGAAAAGTACTGGAATTATTTAGCCTGAAAATGAATTTAGAGAAGATACAACCATCTTCAAATATTTGAAAGAGTATCATGTAGAAAGGAGTATGGTATAAGCTTTCTTCGGTATGTTTCAGAAAGGAAAAGTAGTCTCAGTGGAAGGGCCTTAGAATTGAAATTGGGGATCACTAAAATTGTCCTTTTGGGTGCTCAGCCTCCACGCCAGAGGCAAGTGCTGCATTCTGGGCGCTGCAATCCTGAGGACACGGCCTCTCTGACACCTCCGGCCCCAGGGAATCGGTGGCATCCGTGGTGGGAGCGGCCACAGCCAACCCGGCTTCTCACTTGAGTCCTTCCCTCCGCCTTGGTGAGAGCCTGTCCCGGCCATGGGGGACAACTCTTTCGTCCTCCCTCTGAGGCTCGTGGGACTGACGGATGGCTGTGGCAACTGAGGGCTGAACTGCATACAGCAGCAACCATACAGTGAATGGTGCATTTGAGCGCCTTCTGTGATTACCACTCACACCTTTTCCGGGGACACATTCTTAAAAGAACCAATAAGCATCCATTTTACTGACATATAATCCCAGATTCATGGAGTTGTTGCACACCAGATACCTCTTGTCTCACTAAGACTGGAACAGTTGAGCATCACACACCAAGAGGGACATCAGGTTAAAAAAAAAAAAAGAAAACTGCAAAGTTTGGATCTTTTCCTGCTTTAGAAGCAACAAGAATGGAAAATTGATAATCAAAGGCTCTCGTGATCTAGCAGAAAAGACAGAGGAACACAGGACTGCCAATGCAATCAGTAATCAGCCGTGTGGCTGACAGGGTCTTGGTGCCCCAGTGTGGTATCAGGCCTGAGCCTCTCAGGTGGGAGAGCCGAGCTCAGAACATTGGACCACAAGACACCTCTGGGCCCCATGGAATATCAACCAGCAAGAGGTCTCCCAGAGATCTCTGTCTCGGCGCTAAGACCCAGCTCCACTCAATGGCCAGCAAGCTCAAGTGCTGGATGCCCCATGCCAAACAACTAGCGAGACAGGAACACAACCCCACCCATTAGCAGAGAGGCTGTCTAAAATCATACTAAGTTCACAGACACCCCAAAACACACCACTGGATGCGGCCATGCCAACCAGAAGGTAAGATCCAGCCTCATCTACCAGAACACAGGCTCCAGTACCCTGCACCAGGAAGCCTACACAACCCACTGACCCAAGCTTACCCAATGGGGGCAGACACCAAAAACAATGGGAGCTACGAACCTGCAGCCTGCAATAAGGAGACCCCAAATACAGTAAGTTAAGCAAAATGAGAAGACAGAGAAATACGCAGCAGATGAAGGAGCAAGGTAAAAACCCACCACACCAATCAAATGAGGAGGAAATAGGCAGTCTACCTGAAAAAGAATTTAGAGTAATGATACAAAAGATCATCCAAAATCTTGGAAATAGAAGGGAGAAAATACAAGAAATTTTTAACAAGGATATAGAAGAACTAAAAAGCAAACAAACAATGATGAATAACACAATAAATGAAATTAAAAATTCTCTAGAAGGAATCAATAGCAGAATAACTAAGGCAGAAGAACGGATAAGAGACCTGGAAAATAAAATAGTGGAAATACTACCACAGAGCAGAATAAAGAAAAAAGAATGAAAAGAATTGAGGACAGTCTCGGAGACCTCTAGGACAACATTAAATGCATCAACATTCGAATTATAGGGGCCCCAGAAGAAGAAGAGAAAAAGAAAAGGACTGAGAAAATATTTGAAGAGATTATGGTTGAAAACTTCCCTAACATTGGAAAGGAAATAGTCAATCAAGTCCAGGAAGTGCAGAGAGTCCCATACAGATAAATGTAAGGAGAAACACACCAAGACACATAATAATTCAAACTATCAAAATTAAATAAAAAGAAAAAATATTAAAAAAACAAGGGAAAGGCAACAAATAGCATACAAGGGAATTCCCATAAGGTTATCAGCTGATATTTCAGCACAAACTCTGCAAACCAGAAGGGAGTGGTAGGACATATTGAAAGTGATGAAAGGGAAAAATGCACAACCAAGATTACTCTACCCAGCAAGGATCTCATTCAGATTGGACGGAGAAATTAAAATCTTTACAGACAAACAAAAGTTAAGAGAATTCAGCACCACTGGGCCAGCTTTGCAACAAATGTTGGGAGAACTTCTACAGGCAGGAAACACAAGAGAAGGAAAAGACCTACAATAACAAACCAAAAACAATTAATAAAATGGTAATAGGAATATACGTATTGATAATTACCTTAAATATAAATGGATTAAATGCTCCAACCAAAAGAAGTAGACTGGCTGAATGGATGCAAAAACAAGACCCATATATGTGTTGTCTACAAGAGACCGCCTTCAGACCTAGGGACACATAAAGACTGAAAGAGAGGGGATAGAAAAAGATATTCCATGCAAATGGAAATCAAAAGAAAGCAGGAGTAACAATTCTCATAGCAAACAAAATAAACTTTAAAATAAAGACTATTACAAGATACAAAGAAGGACACTACATAATGATCAAGGGATTGATCCAAGAAGAAGATATAACAACTGTAAATATTTATGCACCCAACATAGGAGCACCTCAATACATAAGGCAAATGCTAACAACCATAAAAGGGGAAACTGACAATAACAGAATAATAGTGGGGACTTTAACACGCCACTTTCACCAATGGACAGGTCATCCAAAATGAAAATAAATAAGGAAACACAAGCTTTAAATGATACATAAAACAAGATGGACCTAATTGATATTTATAGGACATTCCATCCAAAAGCAGCAGAATACACTTTCTTCTCAAGTGCTCATGGAACATTCTCCAGGATAGATCATATCTTGGATCACAAATCAAGCCATGGTAAATTTAAGAAAATTGAAATTGTATCAGATATCTTTTCCTACCACAACGCTGTGAGACTAGGTAACATTTACAGTAAAAAAACTGTAAAAAATACAAGCACAGGGAAGCTAAACAATACACTACTAAAAAACCAAGAGATCACTGAGTAAATCAGAGGGAATCAAAAAATACCCAGAAACAAATGACAGTGAAAACACTATGAACCAAAGCCTATGAGATGTAGCAAAAGCAGTTCTAAGAGGGAAGTTTATATCAATACAATCCTACCTTAAGAAACAAGAAAACTCTCAACTAAACAACCTAACCTTACACCTAAAGAAATTAGAGAAAGACGAAAAAACAAAAAAACCCAAAGTTAGCAGAAGGAAAGAAATCATAACGATCAGATCAGAAAAAAAATGAAAGAAATGATAGCAAAGATCAATAAAATTAAAAGCTGGTTCTTTGAGAAGATAAACAAAATTGATAAACCTTTAGCCAGACTCATCAAGAAAAAAAGGGAGAGGACTCAACTCAACAGAATTAGAAATGAAAAAAGGAGAAGTAACACTTGACACTGCAGAAATACAAAGGATCATGAGAGATTACTACAAGCAAATATATGCCAATAAAAAGGACAATCTGGAAGAAATGGACAAATTCTTAGAAATGCACAACCTGCCGAGACTGAATCAGGAAGAAATAGAAAATATGAACAGACTAATCACAAGCACTGAAATTGAAACTGTGATTAAAAATCTTCCAACAAACAAAAGTCCAGGACCAGATGGCTTCACAGGCGAATTCTATCAAACATTTAGAGAAGAGCTAACACCTATGCTTCTCAAACTCTTCCAAAATATAGCAGAGGGAGGAAACCTCCCAAACTCATTCTACGAGCCCACCATCACCCTTACACCAAAACCAGACAAAGATGTCACAAAAGGAATACTAAGGTCAATATCACTGATGAAAACAGATGCAAAAATCCTCAACAAAATACTAGAAAACAGAATCCAACAGCACATTAAAAGAATCATACACCATGAACAAGTGGGGTTTGTCCCAGGAATGCAAGGATTCTTCAATATACACAAATCAATCAATGTGATACAGCATATTAACAAATTAAAGGATAAAAACCATATGACAATCTCCGTAGATGCAGAACAAGCTTTTGACAAAATTCAACACCAACAACATTTATGATACAAACCCTCCAGAAAGTAGGCATAGGGAGAACTTACCTGAACATAATAAAGGCCATATATGACAAACCCACAGCCAACATTATTCTCAATGGTGAAAAACTGAAACCATTTCCACTAAGTTCAGGAATAAGACAAGGTTGCCTACTGTCACGACTGTTATTCAACATAGTTTTGGAATTTTTAGCCACAGCAATCAGAGAAGAAAAAGAAATAAAAGGAATCCAAATCAGAAAAGAAGAAGTAAAGTTGTCACTGTTTGCAGATGACATGATACTATACATAGAGAATCCTAAAGATGCTACCAGAAAACTACTAGATCTAATCAATGAATTTGGTAAATAGCAGGATACAAATTTAATGTACAGAAATCTCTTGCATTCTTATACACTAATGATGAAAAGTCTGAAAGAGAAATTAAGGAAACACTCCCATTTACCATTGCAACAAAAAGAATCAAATACCTAGGAATAAACCTACCTAAGGAGACAGAAGACCCGTATGCAGAAAACTATAAGACACTGATGAAAGGAATTAAATATGACACAAACAGATGGAGACATACACCATGTTCTTGGATTGGAAGAATCAACATTGTGAAAATGACTATACTACCCAAAGCAATCTAGTGATTCAGTGCAATCCCTATCAAACTACCAATGGCATTTTTCACAGAACCAGAACAAAAACTTTCACAATTTGTATGGAAACACAGAAGACCCCAAATAGCCAAAGCTATCTTGAGAAAGAAAAATGGAGCTGGAGGAATCAGGCTCCCAGTCTTCAGACTACTACAGAGCTGCAGTGTTCAAGACAGTATGGTACTGGCACAAAAACAGAAATATAGATCAATGAAACAGGAAAGAAATCCCAGAGGTAAACCCATGCACATATGATCATCTTATCTTTGATAATGAGGCAAGAGTATACAATGGAGAAAAGAAGCCTCTTCAATAAGTGGTGCTGGGAAAACTGGACAGCTACATGTAAAAGAATGAAATTAGAGCACTTCCTAACATCATACACAAATGTAAACTGAAAATGGATTAAAGACTTAAATGTAAGGCCAGACACTATTGAACTCTTAGAGGAAAACATAGGAAGAACACTCTTTGACATAAATCACAGCAACATCCTTTTTGTCCCACCTCCTAGAGAAATGAAAATAAAAACAAAAATAAACAACTAGGACCTAATGAAACTTAAAAGCTTTTACACAGCAAAGGAAACCATACACAAGACGAAAAGATAGCCCTCAGAATGGGAGAAAATATTTGCAAATGAAGCAACTGACAAAGGATTAATCTTCAAAATATACAAGCAGCTCATGCAGCTCAATGTCAAAAAAACAAACAACCCATTCCAAAAATGGGCAGAAGACCTAAATAGACATTTCTCCAAAGAAGATATACAGATTGCCAACAAACACATGAAAGGATGCTCAACATCACTAATCAGAGTAGCCATCATCAAAAAATCTACAAACAGTAAATGCTGGAGAGGGTGTGGAGAAAGGGGAACCCTCTTGCACTGTTGGTGGGAATGTAAACTGATACACCCACTATGGAGAACAGTATGGAGGTTCCTTAAAAAACTAAAAATAGAACTACCATATGATCCAGTAATCCCACTACTGGGCATATACCCTAAGAAAACCATAACTCAAAAACAGTCATGTACCACAATGTTCACTGCAGCACTACTTAGGATAGCCAGGACATGGAAGCAACCTAAGTGTCCATCAACAGATGGATGGATAATGAAGATGTGGCCCATATATGCATTGGAATATTACTCAACCATAAAAAGAAATGATACTGAGTTATTTGTAGTGAGGTGGGTGGACCTAGAATCTGTCATACAGAGTGAAGTAAGTCAGAAAGAGAAAAACAAATACTGTATGCTAACACATATATATGGAAGCTAAAAAACATGGTTCTGAAGAACCTAAGGACTGGACAGGAATAAAGACACAGACGTAGAGAATGGAGTTGAGGACACAGGGAGTGGGAAGGGTAAGCTGGGACAAAGTGAGAGAGTAGCATTGACATATATACACTACCAAATGTAAAAGAGTGCTAGTGATAAGCAGCTGCATAGCACAGGGAATCAGCTTGGTGCTTTGTGACCACCTAGAGGGGTGGGAGGGAGACCCAAGAGTGGGGAGATATGGGGATATATGTTTACATATAGCTGATTCACTTTGTTATACAGCAGAAACTAACACAACATTGTAAAGCAATTATACTCCAATAAAGATGTTAAATTTTAAAAAAAGAAATTATCCTAAGAAAACAATATAATCTCTTAAATGAATGGTGTTGGGAAAACTGGACAGCAACATGCAAAAGAATGAACTGGTCTGCTATCTTACATGGTACCCCAAATCATCAAAAAGGGTTAAGGACATGAACCATAAAACCTGAAACCCGAAACCATTAATATCATAGAAAAAATGTATAAGGGGTAAGCTCTTTGACATCAGTCTTGGCAATGATATTTTGGATTTGACACCAAAATCAAAGGCAACAAAAGCAAAATTAAACAAGCGGAACTGCAAAAAAATAAATAGCTTCTGTGCAGCAAAGGAAACCTTCAACAAAATGAAAAGACAACCTATGGAAAGGGAGAAAATGTTTGCATATCATATATTTGGTGGGAAGTAATATAAAAAATATATAAAGAATGCATAATACTCAATAGCAAAAAAAAAAAAAAAGCAAACAATCCAATTAAAAAATGGGAAGAAGATATGAATAGACAGTTTTTCCAAAAAAGACATAGATGGCCAACAGGCACATGAAAAGATGCTCAACATCAATAATCATCACGAAAATACAAGTCAAAACAAAACCACAGTGAGTCATCACCTCACACCTGTTAGAATAGCTATTATCAAAAAGACAAAAAATTATAAGTGCTAGGGAGGATGTGGAGAAAGAGAACCCCTGTGCACTGTTGGTGGGAATGCAAATTGGTGTAGCCATTATTAAAAACCGTATGGCGGTTCCTCAAAAATTTATAAGTAGAAATACCATACAATTCACCTTCTGAGTATATATCCAAAGCAAACAGAATCACTATGTTAAAACTATATCTGTATCCCTGTGTTCACTGAAGCATTATTTACAATAGCCAAGAAATGGAAGCAACCTAAGTGCCCATTGACAGTTGAACGGATAAAGAAAATGTGATACACAGATACACACAAACACACACACAAACAATGGAATATTATTCAGCCATACAAAAGAAGGAAATTCTGCCATTTGCAACATTTATACACTTACAATGAACTATCATAAAGAAAAATTAAGAAAGCATTCCATTTACAATGTATTAAAAAGAATGAGCTACCTAGGAATAAATTTAACTGAGGTGAAAGACCTGTACTCTGAAAATTATAAGGCACTGGTGAAAGAAATTGAAGACACAAATAAATGGAAAGATAGACCATTCTCATGGATTGGAAGACTTAATATTGTAAAAATGTCCATATTACCTCAAGCAATCTACAGATTCAAAGCAATTTCCATCAAAATTCCAATGGCATTTTTCACAGAAATAGAACAAACGATTCTAAAGTTTGTATGGAACCACCAAAGATCCCAAGTAGCCAAAGCAGTCTTGAGATGCAAGAACAAAGCTGGAAACATCATGCTCCCAGTTTCCAAACTATATTACAAAGCTACAGTAATCCAAACAGTATGGTATTGGCATAAAAACAGACATAAATCAGTGGAACAGGATAGAGAACCCAGAAATAAGCCCACACATATATGACCAATTAATTTATGACACAGGGGGCAAGAATATACAATGGGAAAAAACAGTCTCTTTGATAAGCAGTGCTGGGAAAACTGGGCAGCTACATGTAAAAGAATGAAACTGGACCACTGTCTTACCCCATACATAAAAGTTAACTCAAAATGCATTAAAGACTTGGCTGTAAGACTAGAAACTCTAAAACTCCTAGAAGAAAATGTAGGCACTTAGCACCTTGACATCACACTTAGCAATATTTTTCTATCTGACTTCAAAGGCAAGAAAAGCAACAAAAACAAAAATACACTAATAAGACTTCATCAAGCTAAAAGGCTTCTGCACAGCAAAGGAAAATGTCAACAAAAATAAAAAGGCAACCTACTGAATGGGAGAAGAAATTTGCAAATCTCGTGTCTAAAAAGGGATTAATATCCAAAATATATAAAGAATTTGTATAGCTTAATAACAAAAAATAATAATTTGATTTAAAAATGGGAGAGGGTCTGAATATTTTTCCAAAGACATACAGATGGCCAACAGGCACAGGAAAAGATGTTCAACATCACTAATTATGAGGGAAATACAAATCCAAACCACAGTGATGTATTACATCACACCTGTCAGAATGGCTATCAAAAGGACTAGAAATAACAAGTTTTTGCAAGGATATGGGGTAAAGGGAACCCTAGACACTGTTGGTGGGAATGTAAATTTGTGCAGCCACTACAGAAAACTATATGGAAGGTCCTAAAAAAATTAAAAAATGGAACTACCTTATGATCCAGCAATTCTATTTCTGGGTATTTATCCAAAGAAAATAAAAACACTAATTCAAAAAGAAAAAAAAAATTGTACTTTCTAGTGTCCTCAATCAGAGATCAGATAATCATCTTCTGTGTTGTTCAAATATCTCTTGTTCTCAGGTGGTGGGTTGTTGTAAGTCTCCTCCAACATTAATTCTATAGTTGACATGTTAAGAATATATCAGGCTTCCCTGCTGGCGCAGTGGTTGAGAATCCGCCTGCCGATGCAGGGGACATGGGTTCGTGCCCCGGTCCGGGAGGATCCCACATGCCGCGGAGCCACTGGGCCCATGAGCCATGGCCGCTGGGCCTGCACGTCCGGAGCCTGTGCTCTGCAACGGGAGAGGCCACAGCAGTGAGAGGCTCGCGTACCACAAAAAAAAAAAAAAAAGAATATATCAATTGAACCATTATAGATTAACCTTGGTCTATTTCATACTTTTAGAGGGAGCACAACTTAGTAGATGTCAGATGCTGTTTCTACAAATGTTATTGGATGTTCTACTGATAGCCACTAATAGCTCCTAAAATCATTTTCTCTACAGTCAGCAAAGTCATGGACTGGATGCCACATAGTGATCGTTAGCTATAGGTCAATTTATATGACCTACCTGTATGTCCAGTCCATGATGGAATGGATAGTGTCCTTTAGTTGGTGATACAGTGTCAAATTGGTTCCTTGATAGTGGAAATGGGAAGCAGAGAGATGCCCAATTGTGCCCACAGGTCTTTCCTCTTCTTGACAAATGAAAACACGTGCCAGATTAGGAAAATTCCAAGCACTATAAAAATACCTTTACAATGTTGCAGGTTTAAAAACATATTTAAAATATATGAATATTTCAATCACCTGCATTTCCATTCATTAACTTACAGAATAAATTAATAACAAAAGCAAATAACATGATGCAGAATGAATGAACTCAATTTAGTCAGCCAGTCATAATGGAAAAGTCTGTATATGCCATATTCGCAAACATGTCCAGTCCTTATATTAAAAAAAAATCTTATTCTTGGAGCTGAGCCTTACTTTTACTTTATAACGTAGTTTGAATAAATATAAAATAGCAGCCAAGTACACTTATATAAATCACACAGATCTCATAGTTTTTTTTTCACCATATGCACTGAAAAGGAAACAGGTTTACCCATTTATTCTGGCAAAGGGTTAGTACTTGAACTCTCCGAGATGGAGCAAGCAATATTAAAGGCACTGTGTGACAAGCCACACAAATATTTGAGCCATTAAATTAGGATTTTTTCCCTAAAGGTTCATAATTTAAATGAGTCAGCAACCTGATTAGGTAGCATTAAAAATGAGATTTTAGCTGCTAATAAGCTTCCCCTTGGTTACACAGCCTGTTGTTTTCCTGAGGCGAAGAGAAGAGGGAGCTGCACGAGCTACTGTTCGCAGTGTATGAATAAGATGACAAATGGAGAGAGGGCGTGGATGTTGATGAAGAAGGTTTGATTAGCAATTGGCAACATGAAAACTTCTGAATTATTTTGCAAATTTAAAGAAAAGTTACACATGCAGTTGGTGAGCAGAATTATGGACACAAAAATAGAACTATCTGAAGAAGCAGACATTTTGTTTTCATGCATGTGATTTGGGTATTTTTGCATCTCTTTATCTTTAATAAAAACTCAAGCTAGGATCTTGATACAAAGCAAATGGAATTTACTTGCATGGTACTTAGCCACCAAGCAAATGTTGCTAGCGTTTCCCCAGGCCACACCAGTCTGGGATAACAGTGGAATGATAATAAGTAACAGAATGTAAATGATACGTGCAAAGCTTCACCAGACTGTAAGAACACATGAGGTCACATTTACATTCATCTCCCCAAATCTCTGCATTTGGAGACTCCACCTGTTTGGCTAGCATAGGGAATTCCTGGTTATTCCAAGTGTTCTCCCCCAAATATTTGCAACATTCCAAATGTTGCATATTACGTTGACATGTCTCAACAGTAAACAACACCAAAACCAACTAGAATTGGCTAAAACAGGGAGAAAAAATATTCTTTAATAACAAGAAGACAAGAGATAATGTAGTTTTATCCCAGGCTCACTATCATCAAGGACCCAGGTTCTTTCCATTGCTCACCCTGTCATTATCAGAGCACTACCTTGGTGGACTAGTTTTCTAGGGCTATTGAAACAAAATACCACAGACTAGGTGGCTTTAAAAAATTGGAAATGTATGATCTCACTGCTTTGGAGGTTAAAAAGTTGAAATCAAGTCCAAATTCTCCTTCTAGAGAGCAGCCCTTCCTTGCCTCTACCTACCTTGTTGCCAGAAACACTTGAGGTTCCTTGGGTTGAGGATGGGTTACTCCAATCTCTGCTTCATCCATTTCATGGCATTCTCCCTGTGTGTCTGCATTCCCTCTTCTTACTAGGACACCAGTGTTTGGATTAGATCCTGTCATCATCAAACAAGACCTCATCTGAATGTGATTATATCTGCAAAGACCTTGTTTCCAAATGAGTTCACATTCACAGGTTCTGGATGGACATGAATTTCAAGGGGTGCAGTCTTCCACCTGCTCCCTCATATGCACAAAACAGTTGCTGCAGATGTCATCTTCTCAAGACAATTCAGTACTTTGTTATAGAAAAAACTGTCTTTACTTGTTTTCTCATATTCAGTATGAAGAATGCATTCCTAGTAGTTCCACCCAGAAGATGTTCCTTCATGTCTCATTCATAAGAAATGGTTGCCCTTTCTAAACCATTAATTACCTGGGAGAGTAAACAATTTCCATGATTGGTGTATACTAAACATATTTCCATTCCTCGATTATGAAGGGATTAGTCTTCACTGAAGCACATGACTACCCGTTTCTGAACAGAATTAGTGTTCTTTACAAAAAAAAAAGACAAGTGTGGCAAAGGAAGAGTTGGAAAATGACTAAGTTGGCAATAAAAAGAGTCTGCCATATTCAGGCTTCTTTATATACATGAGAGACTCAATCCTGGTAATTCTTGTCATAAAGAAAAGCAATAAATCAGCTGCATATTTCAAGTTTAGATACTACAATAGTAATTCCTCCAGTCACAAGAAATTGCCAATCATCTAAAACCTTACATTAGCAGTCTCAATTGTTTCAAGCAGTGGGGTCACCAAAGGGGAGTCCAGAGAACAGCCCCTACGCATGCTCCTGCCTCTAACTTTGCCACTGATGAAAACAAAGAAACAGAACACTATTGGGTTTTGCCTTTATTCTATAAAGATTCCACAGTCTGAGACTGACTAGTTCCAGTTCATCATTCAAATAGGCCTTAGTACAGTTCCATACATTCATGGAAAGGATGGTGTTACGGGCTAACTTTTGCCTCCCCCCACATTCACATGTTGGAGTCCTAACCCCCAGTACATCAGAATGAGACTGATGACACTGTATTTAAAGATTTAAAGACAGAGCCTTTAAAGAGATGATATGAGGTCATATGGGTGTCCTTATAAGAAAAGATGGGGACAAGATATGTACATGCACAGAAAAAGACCAGGTAAGGACACAGTGAGAAGGCAGTCATCTGCAAGCCAAGGAGACACTTCTCAGTAGAAATCAAACATATTTACACCTTGATCTTGGACTTCTAGTCTCCAGAACTGCAAGAAAATAAATTTCTGTCGTTTAAGTCCCCCAGCCTGTGGTTTTCATTATGGCAGCTGTTGCTGACTAATGCAGAGTTTCAGGAGCTGATTGGCTGAGGATTTGTGCCTTCCATGTGCAGTTAAGGGATAACTCACAGGAAGGTCATCTAAATTCTACAGTTTTCAGATTTTGGATGAATCTTATCTTTCAACACACACCCGCGCGCACACACAAACACGATTCTTTCAAAAATGAGCCCTGGTTCAGAACAAGTTCTGAACATCTGTCTTACATTACTCACCTAAGTGGCCATTCCCCTTTGAATTCCCTCCCAGTTAGTTTAATGCCTCCTCATTGCTGGGATTACCCCGGTCATTTTCCCTCAAAAATGCACTACTGACCAGTGCTCACTGACCCGTGTGCTGGGGACAGGCATCCTGATGACAGAGGACATAGTTATAAATGCACAAGCTCTGCAGTCAGAGTTCCTGAGTTTGAATCTCTGCTCTTCTAGGCATCACTTGGGTGGGTTACTGAAGGCCTCTTTGTCTCCACCACAGCATCTATAAAATGAAGACAGTAAAGGGACTCATTAGGATTAAATGAGGTAATATGTGTAAACCCAGAGGAAGTTTTCAGTCAACAGAAATGGGAACTATGTGTAAACCCAGAGGAAGTTTTCAGTCAACAGAAATGAGAACTACTAGTGGCAATGCCCTCCCTGGGTTAAAGCAGTTCTGCACTGCCGAGTAGAGATGGCAGTTTGGAAGGGAAGAAAGACCTCTGCCCTTTCTGCACCTTGATCTCAGAGCAGCACTGTCCTTGCCTGAGTTTTCATGATCTTATCTCTCATTATGTTCTTCCGTACACCTCATTCTCTTCATTCTCTGTCTCTGTCTCTGACTCTCTTTTTCTTTTTCTCTCTCTCTGTACCTCTTTCTCTTTATCTCCATGTTGACCTCTATCTTGATCTCTACCTAGATCTCCATCTCTCTCCAGGTCCAAACCGATTCATAGCACCTAGGACATAAGGAAGCAGATTCCAAATGCCTATTTATTTAGACTTTCATTTGATCGGTAGAGAATAACTGAGCACCCCCAATGACCGATGACCAGTGCACTGTGTTGGATGTACAGTGAGAATACACACATGTTCCCTATCATCATGGAGCTTATAATCTAGCAGATGATATGGACAATTATAGCATTTTCAAATGTGATGAGAGCTCAAAGAAGTACAAAACCCTGTGGGTGAATAGGGGGAGGGATAACCTATTCCTTGACCTGAGAGTTGATTGTCAATCAGCTCTGCTATGTCAGGAAGGAAGAGTCTTACAGGCTGTGGCAAGGTATGAGCAAAGGTCTTGAGACAGTTTAAGAGAAGATCCATTTGAGGAAATGAAACGTGACCAGTGTGACGGAAGCATAGGCAGTGAGTCCAAATAAAGAACAATAAGGTTGCAGAAGTCAACAAGGCCCTGATTCAGCAGAGGTATTTGCTTTTCCATGTACTTGTTGATTCATGTTAAGTATTTTCATCTTTATCTAAAGGAAAATTAAGGGTATTGTGCAATAGGGCAACATAATCACATAAGAGTGTTTTTTTTTTTTTGAAGAACAATAATATATTATTTGTCTTACTCTAAAATTTTGGGATGAACTATATATATTGGCAAAGTTTCAATGCTTGGATTCTGTGTTCATTTTACTGTTTATTTATTTTTATTTTTTTAACATCTTTATTGGAGTATAATTGCTTTACAATGGTGTGTTAGTTTCTGCTTTATAACAGAGTGAATCAGCATTTGACTGCACTTAAGAGTTTTTAAAAGATCACTTTGGCTGCATATGGGTAATGGATGGTGGGACTGATGGGAGGGACATGGTTAACAGGAAGGCCAGTCATGAGACTGTAAGGATAGTTAAGGTGTCAGATGATGAAGACAGTTGCAGGGAGTGAATAGATTGATTTGAGATAAACCACTCTATTTTGGACATTGAATAACTTTTAGATTTATGGCTTGAGCCCTGGTGGTGCCATTTACCAAGGAAGATAGGATAAACAAAAAATGGGATAGGGTTAAAGGAGATCAGTACAGCTGGGGTTATGTAGTTATCAAGGTGCTTAGCAGATGGCCAGATGGAACAATGCAGAAAACAGTTACACACACACACACACACACACACACACACACACACATATATATATATATAAGTCTGTAGCTCAGAAGAGCGTTTTGAACTAGAAGTCAGAATTTGAGAGTCTTTGGCATTGGCACAACAGCTACCACATATGAAAATGTAGTCTAGGTAGGGAAGTTAGTATACTCTCAAATAGTTACTGTGAAGATTAAATCACAAAGGCACTTGGCTTAGCATTTGATATACAATCAAATACCATTCAGTAATGGGTTGTTGTTATTTATATCTATATTCACACAAATGTAAAGATTAGATTAGAAAATGAAAGCATAGTGAGGATAACTTATTTGCCACAGTCATGCAATTAATAAGACTGGGTACTAGAGTTTAGTCCTATGTCCATGTCTGTCTAAATCCAAAGCCCACAACCAACCCCCCTTCCTTTTCTTTTGCTTACAAATGATTCAAATATATTTATTATTATTGAATTATTTCTTTGAACATCAACTTTTCCTTGAAATGAGCCAGATGAATACCTCATCTGGTCATTCAGAAAATGCCATACGCTATGATGCTTCCACTCGAAAATTATACTAAATAGGTAAAGAGTTAAAAAAAAATTATGAATTTCCCATCAAAAAAAAAGTATGAAGTTCCCATCAACCAAGTTGCCAGTATGTAAAAATCCATATGTTTTTAGCAAAACATGACAACTTTCATAACCCTAAAAGTCAGCCATAGTGTCAGATATCATTGGTTTGTAAAGTATCCTTGATTTAAAATGGAAGAATCAGCTCTTGAAACAAAGAGAAAAATGAGTTACATCTTTGGGATATTAATTTTTGAGACTCATCGAGGGAACTCCTAGAGGGCTTATGTGTCTTAGTTATTTTCATTCACATTGAGTGGAACTCAGCCCTGCATTGTCATTTGCAAGGTGCTTGTTTAAGTTATCTGAAGCTGAATTATGAGAGCAACTTCATTCTTTAAGTGTTATGCTCTTTCTCTCTGGCTCTTCACTCTTCTTCCAAGTCTCTGCTACAGTACTTCAGTGGCTATAATGAAGTGAATCCAAATTATTAGTTTGAGACTAGCAAGAGAACTGACATGCACACAAAATATTCTTTTAACATTTCACTGAGCTAATCATACTAAAGAATTTACTCTGTCTTTTATAAGCTCTTACTCAGCTTTCATTTTTTTCTCTTAATGTATCCTGGTGGTTTAGCTCAAGGAAGTTTTAAAATGTCAACCTGAATCTCTCAGTAAAGTTGTCGCAATTTTTGTTTTTAGTTAACAAATTTAGTTGATGATTTCAAACTTATAAAAAAGATAGTAAGAACCTGATCAGACAAGCCTTAACAGTAGCCTGTGTTTAACACAAAATGTACATAGTATGTTTGCTGTGACTAATTATTAAACTATGACTAATGTGCATAGAAAAAAATGCATTAGATTTCATTTTATTTTTCTGTGGTAAAGAATATCACATTAGTTCACATGAAATTTCCTTAAGATATTAGATAATATAAATTATATTCCAATTTTTAAAAGATATTTAAGGATTATGGAAAAGGGGCAAAATGAGGAAAAGTATTAGCAATTCATGGGATCACATATATATCATTTTCATTGTCATCCTTAATTCTTCAACTGATTTGAAACCTTTGAAACATTGAGAGTATTCAGCCAAGAAGAGCAGCCCAGCACCTTTATAGTGATAAAGACTACACCTTATGGCATAACTTGGTCTGTTAAGCAAATGAGCTTGCCCAAAGTGTAACTCTGAAGGAGTATTCCCATCCAGGTATGGGCATGACTGGAAAGTCATTGGTCTTCCTTAAGAACATTGCTCCTATAAAACTTACTGCACTAAGCTGAAGGGAATGTGTGTTTCTTCCAATTATGCATATTCTAAAGACACCAACAAGAGATCAAGGGTCTGAATTAACCGAGCTTAATTCCTTCTTTCCAACTGACTATTCATTCACTAAGGGTAAGGAAGGAGGAAGCAAAGTGGGGTCAGCAGAATTACTCAGATGGTGGTCTCTCCACTGAAAACATCGGGAAAAACAAATAAATGTGTCCCTTCACAAGGAGTTCAGGTAAAGATTTAGAGTCAACTGTCATGATCTTCTGTTTCTGTTGGTAAATGGGCATTTGTTCTCAATTAAAACGAAGAATATTCTGAATAAAGACCTCATTCAAGTTAGAGTCCTGCTGAAAAAAAATGACTCAAGTGCTAGGAAGCCCTGAAGAGTCCTTGTTAAATTTCACACTGATAAGAATTACAAGTTCCTCATTGCTCAACATGCCATTCTTTGTTAGTCAGCAGGTGTCCACCCTGCTATTACCATGGAATTCGATCTCCATAGTTGCCTCCAGCTGTCTCCATCCAGACCCTGGGAAATCTTGTCATGAAACAAAGGATGTCCTCCAACTTTGCTGCCAAGCACTGACTCCACATTCTTTTGGCTACAAGTGATTTCTTTTCTGGGATCCATGAAGCAGGAGCCAGATATACTACTACCAGTAAAACTGAGATCTTATGACATGTTTTACACAAATTTCAGAAAACCATTGGCTAGAAAATGATGGCTACATGTGTCACCTTCCAAATACATTCTTCCCAGAGTGAGTATCATAACAAAAATATTCAAGCTCAAATGACAGAATTAGTAATTATATTTCTCATTTTTAGAATATCCACATTATAGTCACCTGGGAGATTTATATCTTGTAATATATAAGTGTCTTCTAGTCTCAGACTATCCACTTGCTGCTTAAAAAATGCAAAATTACCTAAAGTGGTCAATGTTGAATGTGTTCCAGTGTTCAACCTGGGTTCAGTGTTAGTATAGTGATTTATCTGGAGTTCTAATCACTGTATACGTCAAGAGTAATCCCTCCCCCCAAATTTTATCCAACAATAAGAAAAAAACTTCACTTCATCATTTTGATTTGCTGGTATTTAACACATCTCCCAACCAGAAAGAGAACCATACAAATGTGGGGTGTGTATGTGCATGCGTGTGTGTGTGTGTGTGTGTGTGTATTTGTATAGAGTTATATGCTTCAACACTGTACTTTATGTATTAACTCTTAACTGAAGGACATATTCTTTCTACCTTTCATCCTCTTTGCTTTGTATACAGTACCCCCTGTTTCTCCTACCTCCAGTTTCCTTAGAACATACATATCTCACTTGAAATGAAGCCTCTGAATGTCCTGATGGAAAAATTTAACTGAGCTCTAACAAGTGGCAGTTGACTCTTTCCACTAGGAAGTTAAGTAGATAAGGGGTAGCAAATAAGAGGTACATGACTTAAAAATCCACTTTGATTCACTTTAGTTTGCTCCATATTTTCAGTAAAGGTTAATACCACCATGCAACTTTGTGTTGTGGTATTATGGAGAAAAACAAAGGAAGGGGCCATAAAAAGAGAATGAGCAATTCTCCAATATCACCACCATCCTCTTCTGTTTCCCAGTGTCATCATCACTAGCACTACTTCAACTCTCAGCAGGGTCTTGGTTTGAATGGCAAATGATATGGTCCCTTTCAATGCAACCCTACAACTGTGATGAGGTTAAAAAATGTCTCAAAGCCCTGGACAACCTTTGTGGTCCAAAGGCTGCAAGTTTGGCCACTTCTTTAGATAAAAATGGGATCTTTTTTGGCTCAAGAGACATCTGGCTCCAATAAAGTCAATAGTCCGTTTCTCCATCATGTACATCTGTCAGAAATCCAAGATTGATTTCCAAATTTGTCCCCATGGAGCAGAAAAGTTGTGTTGCCCTAGCCACATTTGAGCCTTAATAGGCATAAATCCAGATTCAGAGTGCTATTTGGCAGCAGTGACTAGGTGACTGGAAAAAGTATATCTTAAATGTAGACTTGTTTTTGACAGTCAGGCTCTGGAAAGCCAAAACATTATCATTTGAAAACCACAGGGTCTGAGTTAAGATGGAACAGTAGGGTTATTTACTTTTTCACTTATTTGCTTTTCCTGCAACAGATATTTATCTATTAAATATTGCTGCACACTGGCCTGTGCTGGTCCTCAAATATAACAGTGTCTGCACAAAGGGTTTTTGACCTTATCATGATCCTGATTTCTCACCAGAAAATTAAAAGATTTTGTTGGAGGAAAGAATAGAGAAGTGCAATTCTAGAAATTATGTAGTTTGGGATTTTAAAAAGGAAATATTTTGGCTTTACCCCTTATTTTTTCGAGGTCTAGTTATACAAATTCCATATATACACATAGAGACAGACTAAGAAGATAAATTTTGCTAGAAACTACACAAGTGTTTCTAGTGAAACTACCGAGAGAGTAAGGGTTATTTTTTTAGCATCTTGTTTGAGTACCAGGGTCTTGAAGATTCGGAACTATAAAGGAAGGGATCATCAAACTTGCACTCCTGTTTCTCATCATGTAAATACTACTTCAATTTTTCCACTGATGAAACAGAATCAGCCTTCCTATTAGAGAGCATTTTATTAGAAAACGCTTTGAATATGCACTTGGTGAACGGTTGTTACACGCAGACAATAAATACAACCTGGCATTCACAGAAGCATTCACTCTTTTTTGAGTATATCTTCCTAATAGTACTCATTATCAACAGCATGTTTGGATTCACACGCATCAGCATATTCACTTTACAGCCCCCTTTGTAAACACACAAACTCCACTCTGCAAACTTTCAACCCACATTTTTATTTGTGCATCAAACACATCAAAGAACAAAAGATCTGTGGGAAAATTATGCACCACCACATAACTCCTTTTGTCAGAGTATAGAGCCCGAAGAAGTCTCCTTAGAGTCCTTTATCCTAAAATGAGTTTTGTGCCCCGCTTCTCCTTCATCTTTTATTGTCACCTACTTTGTGGCTCATCTCGTTATTTGTTCTTAAATTCTGAAATAGGAAAAAGGCAAAAATAAATCTATTAAAGAGTGTAGAAAGACTATGATGGGACAATGTAAATAATTAATAATTAAGTAATAAAAAATATTGCACTGTTACTGATTTATATGGTTAATCTGTCAACATAAATAAATCTCCTAAAATGTAATCAATCTGTCTATACATGAGGTAAGGACCAAATTTGGTTAGGAAACAAAATAATATGAAAAGCATAAGCTTAAAGCAATCAGGACTGATGGAAAGGGCTAATGAGAAAATTGATCTGTTTGCATGGTAGGGAAAATGGAAATAATTTCTTGCACATTACGCAAATCAAGACTTTATAATTAGATTTGACACAAATACAGGTATAACATTGTTGCATGGGACATTAGGTTGTACTACAAAGTAATTTAAGTTGGAAAGTTAAGTTCAGTTAAGAAATAAGCTCAACAACCTAATAAGACCAGGAACATTTTCATGATAAAAGAAAAAAATCAATAAAATGTTTTCTAATTTAAATATTCAGTGTAGCCTGGGAGAACAAAATGGAGAAAAAAAATACTGAAATCTAATTGTACTGGTCCAATTGAGTAAAATGTGAATAGTAAACAAGCAGAATACAGATTAAAAATTAAGTATCACTTTTTTTCTTTTTACCCCAAATTAGTTGTACTATTGTTCATTCATTGAGTACTACTTTACTATAAACAGTGAAGCAAGGAGAGACTAGTGACTTCCAGAAAATTTTAGGATTTAAGTTACTTGTATATTTATTATCCTACAATTTTATTTCCCATTTTAAAAATACATGAACAAGTCAAAGGCATACTGTTTGGGAAAATAATGAAGACTTCAGGAATAGTGTGTATTGAGGTATTAAACCTGGTCCAAAGAGAAAATGTAAGTATATTCTATTTTGTATTTATTTGCAAGGAATAGAAATAATGTGTGGTTTGGCTTGATTTGCATCAACTGGCAATTTAGAATGCTCAAAAGAGAAGTTTGTTTAGTGTTCTTTTACGTGCTTTCACTGTTTGTGCCAGCCAGTTATCAAGTTATTGCCTCTCAGATGCAAATTCATCTTTCAGTATCTGATTTGAGAAAATGAACTGGTTCTTTCAGTATATCTCCTTTACAGTGAGCATGATGTTAAACTCCGTCAATAGGGGGCAATGGAGAGGCATTGCAAGAAGAAATAGGGTTATCCTCCAGATTCCATAGTGCTACATTTTTTAAAAAAAATAATGGTTATGGGTTTTTATTTATTTATTCATTTATTTATTTATTTATTTTTGGCTGCGTTGGGTCTTTGTTGAGGCATGTGGGCTTTCTCTAGTTGTGGCGAGCAGGGGCCACTCTTCGTTGTGGTGCGTGGGCTTCTCATTGCAGCGGCTTCTCTTGTTGTGGAGCACAGGCTCTAGGCACACGGGCTTCAGTAGTCGTGGCTCTCGGGCTCTAGAGCGCAGGCTCAGTAGTTGTGGTGCACAGGCTTAGCTGCTCCGCAGCCATAGTTCTACTTTTGCTTTTCCTTGCTCCTGCTGTGTAGAACACCAGTCATGCCTGTGGGGGTGGGGCGGGGATATGAGGGTCATTCTCCCCAACTACAAGCCCACAGCAGGCAATCATTAAATGACCTTGAAGCCATGGCCCTCCTGATGCAGGCACTGAATCATCCAGGACTCAGGCCTGCCTCACCTGGACTCCACCTGCATTCCCACACACAAGCGTCAGCTGGATTGAGCCTCAGAGGGTTGTTTCCTTCCGTCTTCCCACTGTAGAAAGTCAGGTACAAGCTTCCTACAGTAGTCCCTGCCTCCCCTGTCTGTCTGCCCACCAACCTTGTCTTACCTGAGCTCTGGAATGTTATTTCTTGCTTGTTCAGTGACTATGGACCAGATCTAGCCCAGACAACCCAGAAAAATTCTCTGCCATCTATTGGCCTGTAACTACATCTTCAATGAGACCAGAACCTCACTGAGCCTGGGGACGGAGCTTCCCTTCCAAATGTGTCCTTTCTGAGGTTCTCTCTCTCTCTCTGTCTCTCTCTGTCTTAGAGCATCCTTCAGAGTTCTCTTTACATTTTTATAGTAACCTAGAGTGTCAAGAGTCCCCAAGAGCCTCCCCAGTTTCCATGATTCACTAAAGGATTCACAGGCATCAGCATATAGTTGTACTCATGGTTACGATTTATTACAGGAAAAAGATTCACAGGAAAATCAGCAAGGGGAAAAAGCACAAGGTTACAAGAGTTTTCATGAATTTGAGTCACACAGACTCATTTAATTCTTTCAGCATCAAATAGTGACAACACAAGTGAAGTATTTTCTACCAGGGAGCTCATTAGAAACTTGGTGGCCAAGGATGTTATTAGAGACTGATCACATAGGCACCCTCTGCCTACTAAGCACCAAAATTCCAGATTCCCAGAAGGAAAGCAGATGTTCTTAATAAAACATATTGTTTGCATAATCAGTTTAGGCACAGTGAGCCATTCTTATCATGAATGGTGAAAACCCTTCTAAAACCCCAGTTCCGAGCTGCCAGTCAGAGGCCAACCTTGCAAGCCGGTCTTTCTAAGGATGATAGTCTCAGGCCTGTTTACTTTTTCTGCATACCCGGCATAGTTTAATATTCTTTATATGAAACTTCCTTTGTTGAAATTACTGTGTTATTTATGTCTCTTAACTGGGCTTGGACTGATATGGTATATAAATTACTTCTCTGTACATATTAGAATTTTTCAATGTTACCATAATTTCTTATCCCTTCAGAAAATGTTTAGAAAATTACTGCTGCAGAATACTAAATATTATCAGAAGTTAGCCTCATGACCTCAAACAACAATTCAGTTTAGACAATTTAGTGAAAGAAATCCAGACAGCTGGTAGCTAGGTTTATGTCTATACCCAAAAGTCATTTTAGACTAAAGCAAGTAAAAAAGGGAACAAGTGTGAAGTCTGTAAAACATGTTCTTGTTTTTATGTGAAAATCTTTTCTTTCAACTATTTTGCTATATTCTGAATATTCAAATTATTTTAAAATATTCATTAAGGAAAAGGATTCACTACTTTAAAATTCTATGAGCTTAAAAATGAGAAACGGGAACATGTTAAAACTGGAGATAGCAGAAGCAAAATATACTTTCCACATGTCCTAAGAAGCAGGCAGAGAATTGAAAACGCAAAATGATCATGCAGGAAACTCATTCTGGGCACTTTCTGATAAGGCAAAACTGTCATCAGACCAGGGCAGGACCCAGACTGCCACGCTAGGCTTTGAGTTTTCCTTATTTGGCACTAGCAAAAGCTAAAAAGCAAAACGGAGTTCAAAAAGGCCATTTTTGTCTGTGGATTTCAGATTCCTTGAATTCTTGGAAAGCAAAACAGAAGAATCCCTGACTAAAGGCCTTCTGGTAAGTACCTATGAAAAGCTATGATTCCCATACATAACAGGATGAAGAGAGACTAGTATAAGCCTCTCTGGTGTTGCCAAGTAGATAAAAGGTAGAGGCCATCTGTCATCAAAATTCCCCTGAGAAAGCAGGTTCTGTTTGGACTTTGCTAGCAGAGAATCAAATAATTTCAGAAGGCAGACATACTATACTTAAACCTAACCCTATAAATTTATAAATAAGAAACTGAAAACAGGAGAGTAAGTTATATGCCCAAAAAAGCACAGCTAGTTAGAGGCACTTGCTGATTAGTAGAAAGCTGGTAGGAAAGAGTTAGTAGAGATAAACACATAAATTCAAGGCTCTTGTCATAGACCACTTGATCACTTCAGAGAGAACAGATGACATAGAAATGGCACAGGAGAGCTGAATAAGACTGATGTGGTAGGCATCAAGAGACCTTATGTTAAAATCATTGAATACTTGAAGCATCAGAGGCATCGTTTTGGATTTTAGAATTTACTATTTTTCTTTACTTGCTATATATTCTATAAAAGTTTTTAGCAATCATTTTAACTGTTTCTCTCCCTGATGGCTTACAGTGTGTATCTTCTTTAAGTAAATAGCACAACGGGTTTGAGAGTTTTTTCCTTGATTATTTAAATTTGTCACATCAGGTCTAATGTTTATATTAAGTGCTTAGCACCTGTACTTTGAGTAACATTCAGCAAGTGTCAGTGATCTTATCTTATCCCACATTATTTTACACTTTCTGGCAGTCTATATCATAACCATCTATTACAGTAGTAATTTAATTACGGTTCAAAGGTTTAGCTCAGTTGCCAGATTACAGACATGATGATGCACGTGGTCTCGAGGTATTATAATTTTCTTTTCTGGGTTGTTCTGTACCCTCATTTAGCATTTAGTGACACATTTCATCCAGTGAAGATTCTTTACTCCAACATGCCTGCTTACCTTGAATATCTTCATGAATGGAGAATAGAGAGATATTCACATTGTTAGCCAGTTATGAATGTAAGAATATCATTATATTTAGGCATATATATTACCGTGTAACTCCCTCACATTTGATCTAGCTTTTCCCCATGAGATGAGGGAGGGGGCAGAAACAAACAAAAACTCCAAGGCAATCCTTCAGGTGTATAAAACAGGTATTGTGACCATGGTAGGGCTTCTTATTTCTGGAGTAAACTTTCTCATTTTGTTAAATCTTCTTTCGATGATATTATTTGCACACTTTACTCTTTCTGGAGTTCCTCCTTAGAGTACTCTCATTTATTTTCAATGCTCCCCTCAAAATGAGAACTCAACAACTAAGCTCAATGCACTTCATCAATACAGAATACAATAGCATGTTTCCTGTTCGGACTAGATTATTACTACTAATGAGTTAATGCATTAATGCTTTAAACAATATTTTCACAATAACTAAAATTCCTGATATATATTTTTACATAACCAGCTATATAACCAGGGCCCTTTTTTTTCAACTGTACTTGAACAATTAATTTTATGAACATAAATACATGTCAACTTTTATGCTGTGGATTGTACATCTTAGATATTCATGTTTTTAAACCCCGATTCTGTCATGCATTAGCTCTTCTTATCCATTTTTTGTGCACTTGTAGATTTAATAAGAAAGCTATTTATGTGTTCATTAAAAAACACCCAGTGAAGGTTAAAAACCTGTGACATTAGGTGTCAGAATATACTTTGCACCTTGCTGATATCAAATCCATTTATGTGATATATACTGCTGGGTGTTTCGGGAAGAGTCTTGTAAGTATCATCTCCTATTACCCTAAAAACGATTCTACTAAATTGTTTAATTGGCACTCTTTTAGCATGTTTGCTTAACCAACAAAAAACCCTTTACTAAATTGAGCATGCATTTCTCTGGATTTTATTCAAAGATACCACGAAAGGCTTCAAAAACGCCATGGGAAAATTAAAATCCTAGATATTGTGCCAACAGTTGTTACTTCGTATACGATCCTTGGAAAATGGAGATGAGGCTAGTTTAGAATTGTTCTTATAGGTATCACATATTTTCTTTGTTCCTGATTATTTCAAAGGTATACGTAAAAAAAATTAAATGACCTGAGAGTAAATCTCTTAGAAATCCTCATAAATACACAATAGGGGAGTCACTAAGGGGGACACAGGAAAGGATGGGATTTGTTTGTTTTTCATAATTGGAATCCACTACTAATAATAGAGTTAATGGTTCCAAAAGTTGAGAATTACTCAATCAAGGATGAAATTTGGACCATACTCCAGGAAATACTAAAACCAGGAGTTATTACTTCTCGCCAAAGCTTCTGCAGATCCACGGAAATAGCTCATCCAGTGACAGACAAAACGTTTGATTTTGTATAATAGCAAAAACCAGTGGGAATAGTTAATTAAGAGTGGCAGGTCAAGGTGGGTGGGGGCAAAGATATTATTGTTGACACAGAAAACCTCAGTCATTTTGGTGGAGCCAGGATTCAGGGCCTGACATTTGGAGCCCAAGTTTCTACTCTCATATCAAAATGCCTATAACCAGTATCTTGATGTGGAAACAGGAAGTGGTGAGCTATTTGGAAAAGAGCTATATGAAGAATCCAGAGATTAGAGGTAGAAAAAGGACCCTTAAGGGCATCCCTGGTGGCGCAGTGGTTGAGAGTCCGCCTGCCGATGCAGGGAACACGGGTTCGTGCCCTGGTCCGGGAAGATCCCACATGCTGCGGAGCGGCTGGGCCCGTGAGTCATGGGCGCTGAGCCTGCGCGTCCGGAGCCTGCGCTCCGCAACGGGAGAGGCCACAGCAGTGAGAGGCCCGCGTACCACAAAAAAAAAAAAAAAAAAAAAAAGAAAAAGGACCCTTAAAAGATGACCTATATCATTAACATATTAACCCCTCATTATCAATCACTATCATTTAATCATTATCAATTAATCTTTATCAGACTGATACAGATAGATTCTTTTAAGTACATCTAAATGAGAGAATAAAAGAACCCAGTAATTTCTGAGGCTCTGCTTTTAATATCAGAAATACCAAATAAGTTTTATCTGTGTTTAATATGCTTTGTTTTGCTGTATACATTATGAGTATAATAAGAGATAGGGTTATGCCTACTAAGGCTTTATGACCCCTGGGATTCTGTTTTCTGACAACATGATTGGGTAATGCAAGAACCTGTAGTTGGACGTACTAGATCCTGACCATCTGGAGTCTGAAAAATTGGTAGATTCCAGCTGCCATCACTTTGCATTTTACTATTAAATACACTTTGTATTATCTTCTGTAGTGCTGCCTTAGTTGTCTTCAAGTAGTCCAGTTTGTTGTGCTGCAAAGCATCAAGTTAATCTATCAGAATACCCTTAGACATTACCATAAATGCTAGGAGAGCTTACCATAAATGCTAGGAGAACCTAACCAACATGGAAGTAACTTAGAGTAACATTAATTGGATAATGATATAAATTCGATTATTAAAATGTGTCAGGGACTCTGCTAAATCCATACATACTTTGTCTTATTTCATCCTCAGGACATCCCTATGAACTAAGTACTATTATTACCCATTTTTCAGAAAGTACACTGATGTTTATTATTGTTAGGTAACTTTATTGAAGTTACATGGTGTTTGACCAACCTAAAGACTCTCACTCCTGGCTTCCCACTTTCAACCAGTCCACTAGTCTTCTATCCTATTGGAGAATTAGTATGAAGCAGGTCTCTCTCTTTTTAAAAATTTTTATTGTAGTATAGTTGATTTACAAGGTTGTGTTAGTTTCAGGTATACAGCAAAGTGAATCAGTTATACATATACACATATCCACTCTTTTTTAGATTCTTTTCCCATGTAGATCATTACCGAGTACTGAGTAGGTCTCTTTATACAAGTCAAGTAAATATCTCATGAACTTTTAAAATAATATGTTCCAATTTCATTTCTTGAATTCTTCTTGAATTTTACAATAAGTGATATTAGACTCAAAAATCTTACTTTTAGGAAAAAAAACTGTCCAACAGAGCTTTCTATGATGATAGAAATATGTTGTATGGTGTTCAAAATGATACACAGTAGACATTGTGTCTATCGTGCATTTGAAACAGGGCTAGTGTGACTGAAAAAATGAATTTAACTTTTATTTAATTGTAATTAAGTTTAAATTTAAGTAGATAAATGTGACCATTAGTTACCATATTGGACAGTACAGTTCTACAGCATAAATTTTCCATTTTTCAGAATAGTCTTTTGGCCATCTAAAATTCAGATCTTGCTTTTCTAGTTGCAAAATCATTTCTTAATATAACATGTTATGCAGAACCTTAATATATAAGTCAAGAAAGAGTGAAGCTCCCCTGGTTACAGTGACAAAGGAGGAGAAAGCCTGGATTTTACAATAAGCACCTGACCTCTCCTCTTTCTGCTTACACTTCACTCCAAGGAACCTCTAAGGAACTGGTAGGAGCTACCTGTAGGGCATCATTTGAAAGTAATTGATAAAAATACTGTAGAGCTTCTTCCATCTTATATCATTTCTTAAAGATTTGTAATATTGATTTTATAGTTAATTTAAAAAAACACTTATCAGGACCTTACCAATGTGCTATAAACAATGATGCTAACATTAATGATACACATATCTAACCCTCATGTAACTTAGAGATTAGTTGAATTTTTTCTTAAAAGTCCAATGTTTCAAATATAGAAATAGAGTGTTTCAAATGCTATAGATTATACCAGTACAGAGAGCCAATGGGGGAGTACACGATGGAAAGAGAGGGAAGACTGCACATAAGACATAACACGTAGGCTGAATTCTGAAGGAGTAGCAAGAGGGGACAGGGGATAGAGGTGGGGGGAGGACATTCTAAAACTACAGATTCTCTCTGCAGTCTAAGTAGTAACTATTTGAAGACATGAATTTATTTATGTCTTCAAAGGCCAGGTGAAATTTTTATCTTGGCTTACTTGTTGAGTTTTGCTGCTTTACCATAATCATTTCCTGTTTTTCCAATTGAAAAATAAATGTTTTTGGAAAAATAAATGAGAAACTAAATAAGAATACTTTGAATACTTTTGCTTTCTCTGTAATTTAGTTTCTTCTAGACACATTTCTCAAACTTGAAAAGAACATCAACTTTTTTTCCCCTGCTTTTCAATGGGTCTGGCAAAGCAGAAAACAGAGATGTGTTTCATTGGGAATATCATGAAAATCTTATGTAGAATTGTATACCCCTGAATATCATAAGCTAAAAGAGCCATGAAAACAAGAGTAATTTATTTCTGTGGGAATTTACAGTTTTTAATGACTTCTATTTTTTAAATTCATTCTATGAAGTTATAGTGGACAAATGTTTTTGTTGTCAAATAATGATTTCTCATGTTGTATGAAAACATGTTGGAAAAAAAGTGATACAAGTGATCCCTGATTAGTGCCAACATGTTTGATGTTTTAGAAATCTGTGTTACCAGTTATAAGAGGAAGGCAATCTCAAGAAAGAATAGATATCTAGAGCAAAAAATATAATTTTAACAAGTAACACCTGATTCCTAAATAACTAATTCTTTTAATTCTTAAACATTTGAGCTAAATAAAGAGTAACAAATTATAAGAAAGAAAAGTCAGAAAGAGAAAACTAAATTAAAAACAAATGAACAGTAGGGCACAGAATATTTTTAAAATAATAAAAAAACTCGAGTCAAGAATAACTAGTTGAAAAAATGTTAGGACTCAGGCTAACCCAATTAAAGATCTTTTGGTAATAATGTTCAGAATTACATTCTGCAAAACATTAGAAGTAAATATCATAGATAAGAACATTTATAAATAAAGAAGATGAGAATTGCATCCTCAGAGGAATGACAGTATATAAACATTATAATTATTAAGTGAAAAACTGATGTAATTTAAAAATCAACATCTGAAATTCTTATAATAACCATACTTATCATGTTTTTTTCGCAAATATTGTTGTATTAATGTTGACTTATTGCCTATATATTTTCCTGCAAGTTGATATAAATATATGGGTTACAGACAGTAGGGAACTCAAAAAGTATTACTTCTTGATGTTCATTGGTGTCTAGCTGATTTATTTTAGAACACTCTGCTATGGCTATCCTAATGGCATGTGCTATAATGATCAATGTGAATGAGATGTATTTCCTGACCGAGCCAATATAAAAAGCATGAAAGTGAAACATTGCAGAAGGGTAAAGCCATTTTTACTTCTGTTGGAAAAAACATATTTTACTGCCTTTGACCTTTTAGTGTTTTCTTGTGGTTAGCCATAACATCATCCAATTCTATAAAAAACAGTCACTTCCAAAGTGGCATAAAATAAACTCAGATATCAGGGAAAGGGTGAAAACATTCAGTAACACCCAACATAGAACATAAAGGGCAAACGTGCACATCGACTACAATGTATTTTTGTGTAAGGTTTCGTTATATCAAGATTTTAAACATATTTTAAGGTGCTTTCTAATAATTCCTATCATAAGATTTTTGAGTTTCTATTATTGTCATGCATTCTTTTTGAATTTGCATCCAGGACTAAATGTCCAGCTAGATAATAAAAACAGTATGGTGTTCAGTTTAATTCGATGATTATGAAACTGTAGAATTCAAAGGATACTAATGTTTATTTAGTTCCTAAGTTATTTATTTATTTATTTTGATTGTATTCTTGTCTATAATTCTCACATAACCCTATTTTATTAAATTTTATACTAAGTGGGTTAAGATGCTTGCTCAAGGTCAACTACTAAAAAATGAGTTAGCAAGGTCTTCTAATTCCTGAATCCTATCTATTCCACACACACACACACACACACACACACACACACACACACACACACATATAGACATAGACACAGACACATATACTTCCTCCCAGATATTTCAATCGATAACACCAAGGATGGTGGCCCAATGGTTTCAACATGAAACCATTCTGGGTCATCTAATCAACCCTCTTGGTTTTGGTTCTAGCAACTGAAGGGCAAAAGGATTACATAAGGGGTCCAAAGAGGAAGGTGGTCTGAGAAAGTCCCCTCCTGACTTTCTTGAGGGGACTTTCCATTACATCATGCTGTTTCTGTATCTTTACCATAATTTTTTGACTATTCAACTTAACATGTTTTTGTGTTTTTTACTGAGGTGTGAAAATACAAATCTTCTGTCACTTGGCTAGCATTAAAAATGACTCCAAATACTTATAGTTCAGTGGTTCTCAACTTCAGTTGTGCTCCAGAATCAATCACTGTATATAATTATTCTAATACAAATAGTTAAGCATCACCCTTGGAATTTCTGATTTAGTTGAGGCCCTAGAATCTGTATTTTAACAAAGTGCTACAGGTACCATCACAAGCACAATGACAACAGCAATAATCATAGCTAACACATAACCACTTACAAAGCTTTCTAGGTGTCAAGCACTATCTAAGCCCGTTAAATATATTAACTCATTTAATCTTTAGAACAACCCCATCATTGAGGTAACTATAAGTATGTGATTTTCAGATGAGGAAACTGAGACAAAGAATTGAGGTGATAATCACAAGGTCACATAGCCAGAGTGGAGAAGCTAGGATTAAACACCAATTTTGTGGAGCTCTGTGATCTTAAATGGTTTTATGTTCATTACTCAATCTCACTGCATCTCTTCATGAGGGCAGGAAAAAAAATTTTTTAGGTAAATGGAATCTTAATATATTTATTCACACATTAAGAAAACAAAACTTCTGAGAAGCTAAATGTCTTTCTAGTCATAAAACTAGTAATTGAGAGACCTAGTATGCTACTGCAGATCCAGCACTGTTTCTCCAGAAACACCACCTTTCTGTCACAGCAATTTTGCTTTTCTCTAATTATGATATTTAACGTAGGGACTGTATTATTCATAATGCTTAGCTGAAAGCAACAGAAGTAATTTTTGGTTTTAAAATGAAAAAAGAGCTGATCAAAATTGTATTGGGAAGCTCACAAAATTGTGAGAAAGATGGGTCAATACTCAAGTTCCAAGAATGGTGGCCCAAAATACTCCAAGAATGGTGGCCCAAAACTCTCCAAGGAAAAACAGCTTGTGCCATTGCTGCCTCTAGTATGCTCTGCTGTCAAGAGCGCAACTTGACTGCAACCAAAACTGCCAGAACTGACATCAGTTCTAGGACAAGAAGTCAAAATTGTGAGCATTACGACTCCTGAAAATCCAATGTCAATTAAACGAATCCTATATAAAGTGTACTTACTACCCAAGAGGATTGCTGCCAAATAAAGCTTCACTTCGGCAAGTGCATTGCTGGAATCCTGAATCATGTGTTGCACTGCAAAGAAAAGTGAGAACGTGCATTTCTTAGTTTCTACCTTGGGGAGGTGAAACTGTTACAGCAAGCAGAACATGACAAGGTTTTTCAAAAGGTGCTGACAAGAGTCACGTGGAAGCTAGAAAAATATGGAGAGTCAGAAAGGGATTAGAGATGGATGACTTCAATGCAGACTTTGAAATTTAAACTCTTGGAATATTAGAGGAAGAATATACAATTAATTAGGAGGATACCTTAAAATAAGTTGTAACTACACACTTCACTAAAAGGCTGAGAGAGTTGTTTTCCAATTTTGGCTCTTCAGTTGCAATGCTTTTGGTAGATATACTGAAAAAAAAGAGAGTCTGGGAGAAGGATCTAGATATCAGTACTACTCCCATTCATTGCTAGCAGTGTAGTCCTGTGTAAGTTTTTGTTACCATTTAAAAAGCCATGTCTCCATGCCACAGCAAAGATCCCGTGTGCTGCAGCTAAGACCCAGCATAGCCAAAATAAAAATAATAAATAAATTTAAAAAAAATAAAAAGCCATGTCTCTATCAGGGAATAGAAATAATACTTACTTTACAGGGTTATTTGAGGATTAAATGAGAGTGCAAGTAAAATACCTGACACCAAAATATCAGTCCAATTTCTCCACCCTCTTTGGAAAATTTTTGTAATATATTAGAAACATTTTGAAACCAATGCCATTAATAAACAAATACATGCAAATTACTCTACTCATGACCTTCCAAAGTGGACTTGACCACTGCACCTTTTATGACCCTCAGTACCAAAGAAGAGACCTTTATCATAGCTTCTAAATTTATATTCCCTGTTATTTTTTTTTAACACATCTATTAATCTCCTCTACTAGATCCTATATTCCTTGAGGCCAGGAAGAAATTACGAGGCAAACATAGACGACTGCCTACCAAAACATACATTTTTCCTTTTCTAGTCATTAATAGAATCCTGATTTTATTCATTGAAATAATGAGCCCCACAGGAAGCCTACAGAGTACAGTCCCTTTTAAAGCTACTATGCCATATGACTAAGTTCTGTGTGGTGTGGAACTGCTGGAGAAGCATGTTAAAAGGATGGGGTACTTTTTAAGTTTCTTTCTCCTTCTGCCTTCCTGCTCCTGGGACCAATGATAATAGCTGAAGCTCCAACAGCCATCTTGGTCCATGTGGTAACCTTGAGAATGAAAATCATATGGGGCAAGGAAGAGAAACAGAAGGAACCAGGGAACAAGAGAACTTTGTACAGCTGCAGTATCAGCACTGCATTGCCTCCCTCTGGACTTCTTATATATGAGGGAGCAACATTTGATTCTTTTAAACATTAAGAATCAAATCTCCAAATTCAATATGTAACTGACCCATACTGTCTTTCATTTAAATTTCTATTCCCAGACTTATAACAATGCCCGAGACATTGTAAGTATTTAATAAAGATTGGATTAATTAATTCATCTATGGTTTTAAGCCAAATATAAATGACTTCTGATGTGTCTATGACTTCATTTGAACACATACAATAATAGAAAATTTCCTATCTAATGAGACATTAAATAGAATAGTCACCTGAAGATGAGAAAAAATATGGGATATGTACTTACCTTTTCTAAATATAATTGTATTCAAATCAAAAGTGAGAGATTGAAAACTGACTTGCCTATATCTGCTTATTTTTCTATAACTCTTCTTGAGAACATGTGAAGTACTCATTTTAGATAACTTTTTGTTAGTGTGTAATAGACTGGAATGAAATTTCAGAAAAGAAGTTTGCTCAATCATGTATATTCACTATTTGGGGTGGGAAATTTAGTTACAGCATAAGTACTGTTTCAGAAAAGCTCTAAAAGGAATATGAGAAGTGGATATAAAAAATTAATATACTAAGTATACACAATCTGAAAAGATGGTGCTAAAGACAGACAAAGTGGGGCTACATCTCTGCTCCAGATGTTTTCACAAAACCCCTCCAGGGTAGCTCTTCATAGAAAGTCCCCCTGTGACTTGAGCCACCAGTGATGCAGCTCCAGCGGGAATAAGCCAGCTCTCACGTGTGGGGCAGGACTGGTTCCAGCATCCACACCTTGAAGGTCTTTTCCTTGTGTTTCCTGCCTAGAGAAGTTCCTTTAGCATTTGTTGTAAAGCTGGTTTGGGAGGACCTTCAAGATGTCAGAGGAGTGAGATGTGGAGATTGCCTTCCTCCCCACAAATACATCAAAAATACATCTACATGTGGAACAATTACAGGAGTTGTTGCTCCGGCTGGGTGTCAGGCCTGAGCCTCTGAGGTGGGAGAGCCGAGTTCAGGACTTTGGTCCACTAGAGAACTCCCAGCCACTCTTAATATCAATCGGCAAGAGCTCTCCCAGAGATCTCTGTCTCAAAGCTAAGATCCAGCTCCACTCAACAACCAGCAAGCTGCAGTGCTAGATGCCCCATGCCAAACAACTAGCAAGACAGAAACACAACCCCACCCATTAGCAGAGACACTGCGTAACATCATGATAAGTTCACAGGCACCCAAAACACACCACCGGATGTGGTGCTGCCACCAGAAAGACAAGACCCAGCCTCATCCACCAGAACACAGGCACCAGTCCCCTCGACCAGGAACCTATACAACCCAGTGAACCAACCTTACCCACTGGGGGCAGACACCAAAAACAACGGGAAATTTGAACCTACATCCTGTGAAAAGGAGACCATAAACACAGTAAGTTAAGCAAAATGAGAAGACAGAGAAATACACAGAAGATGAAGGAGCAAGATAAAAACCCACCAGACCAAACAAAAGAAGAGGAAATAGGCAGTCTACCCGAAAAAGAATTCAGAATAATGATAGTAAAGATGATGCAAAATCTTGGAAATAGAACAGAGAAAAAACAAGAAACGTTTAACAAGGACCAGAAGAACTAAAGAGCAAACAATGATGGACAACACAAAAAATGAAATTAAAAATTCTCTAGAAGGAATCAATAGCAGAATAACTGAGGCAGAAGAATGGATAAGTGACCTGGAAGATAAAATAGTGGAAATAACTACCACAGTGCAGAATAAAGAAAAAAGACTGAAAAGAATTGAGGACAGTCTCAGAGACGTCTGGGACAACATTAAACGCACCAACATTCCAATTATGGGGGTCCCAGAAGAAGAAGAGAAAAAGAAAGGGACTGAGAAAATATTTGAAGAGATAATAGTTGAAAACTTCCCTAACGTGGGAAACGAAATAGTCAATCAAGTCAAAGAAGCACAGAGAGTCCCATACAGATAAATGTAAGGAGAAACACACCAAGACACATATTAATCAAACTATCAAAAATTAAATAAAAAGAAAAAATATTAAAACCAACAAGGGAAAGGCAGCAAATAACATACAAGGAAATCCCCATAAGGTTAACAGTTGATATTTCAGTAGAAACTCTGCAAGCCAGAAGGGAGTGGCAATACATATTTAAAGTGATGAAAGGGAAAAACCTACAACCAGGATTACTCTACCCAGCAAGGATCTCATTCAGATTCAACAGAGAAATTAAAACCTTTACAGACAAGCAAAAACTAAGAGAATTCAGAGCACCACCAGGCCACCTTTGCAAGAAATGCTGGGAGAACTTCTATAGGCAGGAAACACAAGAGAAGGAAAAGACTACAATAACAAACCCAAAACAATTAAGAAAATGGTAATAGGAACATACATATTGATAATTACCTTAAATGTAAATGGATTAAATGCTCCAACCAAAAGATGTAGACTGGCTGAATGGATGCAAAAACAAGACCCACATACATGTTGTCTACAAGAGACCGACTTCAGACCTAGGGACACATACAGACTGAAAGGGAGGGGATGGAAAAAGATATTCCATGCAAATGGAAATCAAAAGAAAGCTGGAGTAGCAATTCTCATATCAGACAAAATAAACTTTAAAATAAAG
>NC_041223.1:65480853-65482357 GCF_002837175.3 Physeter macrocephalus
TCCAAAAACAACAGAATACACTTTCTTCTCAAGTGCTCATGGAACATTCTCCAGGATAGATCATATCTTGGGTCACATATCAAGCCATGGTAAATTTAAGAAAATTGAAATCATATCAAATATCTTTTCCTACCACAATGCTGTGAGACTAGTTAACATTTACAGGAAAAAAAAAACTGTAAAATATACAAACACAGGGAGGCTAAACAATACACTACTAAATAACCAAGAGATCACTGAATAAATCAAAGAGGGAATAAAAAAATACCTAGAAACAGATGACAATGAAAACACTATGACCCAAAACCTATGGGATGCAGCAAAAGCAGTTCTAAGAGGGAATCTTATAGCAGTACAGTCCTACCTCAAGAGATAAGAGAAATCTCAAATAAACAACCTAACCTTACCCCTAAAGAAATTAGAGAAAGAAGAAAAAAAAAACCCAAAGTTAGCATAAGGAAAGAAATCATAAAGATCAGATCAGGAATAAATGAAAAACAAATGAAGGAAATGATAGCAAAGATCAATAAAACTAAAAGCTGGTTCTTGGAGAATATAGACAAAATTGATAAATCATTAGCCAGACTCATCAAGAAAAAAAGGGAGAAGACTCAAGTCAACAGAATTAGAAATGAAAAAGAAGTAACAAGTGACACTGAAGAAATACAAAGGATCATGAGAGATTTTACTACAAGCAACTATATGCCAATAAAAAGGACAACCTGGAAGAAACGCAAAAATTCTTAGGAAAGCGCAACCTTCCAAGACTGAACCAGGAAGAAATTGAAAATATGAACAGTCCAATCACAAGCACTGAAATTGAAACTCTGATTAAAAATCTTCCAACAAACAAAAGCCCAGGACCAGATGACTTCACAGGCGAATTCTATCAAACATTTAGAGAAGAGCTAACACCTATGCTTCTCAAACTCTTCCAAAATATAGCAGAGGGAGGAACGCTCCCAAACTCATTCTGCGAGCCCACCATCACCCTGACACCAAAACCAGACAAAGATGTCACAAAAAAAGAAGACTATAGACCAATATCACTGATTAACATAGATGCAAAAATCCTCAACAAAATACTAGCGAAAAGAATCTAACAGCACATTTAAAGAATCATACACCATGATCAAGTGGGGTTTATCCCAGGAATGCAAGGATTCTTCAATATATGCAAATCAGTCAATGTGATAAACCATATTAACAAATTGAAAGATAAAAACCATATGATCACCTCAACAGATGCAGAACAAGCTTTTGACAAAATTCAACACTGATTTATGATCAAAACTCTCCAGAAAGTAGGCATAGAGGGAACCTACCTCAACATAATAAAGGCCATGTATGACAAACCCACATACAACATCATTCTCAATGGTGAAAAACTGAGACCATTTCCACTAAGATCAGGAACAAGACAAGTTTGCCCACTCTCACCACTATTATTCAACATCATTTTGGAAGTTTTAGCCACATCAATCAGAGAAGAAAAAGAAATAAA
>NC_041223.1:65482560-65495692 GCF_002837175.3 Physeter macrocephalus
CAATGTATTTGAGTAGGAAGCAGGAAAAAAAATGCACAGAAATCTCTTGCATTCCTATACACTAATGATGAAAAATCTGAAAGAGAAATTGAGGAAACACTTCCATTTACCACTGCGACAAAAAGAATCAAATACCTAGAAATAAACATACCTAAGGAGACAGAAGACCTGTATGCAGAAAACAGTGAGACACTGATGAAAGAATTTAAAGATGGTACAAACAGTTGGAGACATAAACCATGTTCTTAGATTGGAATAATCAACATTGTGAAAATGACTATACTACCCAAAGCAATCTACAGACTCAATGCAAACTATCAAATGCAAACTATCAAACTACCAATGGCATTTTTCACAGAACTAGAACAAAAAAATTTCACAATTTGTTTGGAAGCACAAAAGACCCCGAATAGCCAAAGCAATCTTGAGAAAGAAAAATGGAGCTGGAGGAATTAGGCTTCCAGAATTCAGACTATACTACAAAGCTACAGTTATCAAAACAGTATGGTGCTGGCACAAAAACAGAAATATAGATCAATGGAACAGGATAGAAAGCCCAGAGATAAACCTACGCACATATGGTCACCTTATCTTTGATAAAGGAGGCAAGAATATACAATTGAGAAAAGACAGCCTATTCAATAAGTGGTGCTGGAAAACTGGACAGCTACATGTAAAAGAATGAAATTAGAACACTTCCTGACATCATACACAAATATAAACTCAAAATGGATTAAAGACCTAAATGTAAGGCCTGACGCTATTGAACTCTTAGAGGAAAATATAGGAAGAACAATCTTTGACATAAATCACAGCAAGATCCTTTTTGTCCCACGTCCTAGAGAAATGGAAATTAAAACAAAAATAAACAACTGAGACCAATGAAACTTAAAAGCTTTTGCACAGCCAAGGAAACCATAAACAAGATGAAAAGACAACCCTCAGAATGGGAGAAAATATTTACAAACAAAGCAACTGACAAAGGATTAATCTCCAAAATGTACAAGCAGCTCATGCAGCTCAATATCAGAAAAACAAACAACGCTATCCAAAAATGGGCAGAAGACGTAAATAGACATTTCAGCAAAGAAGATGTACTGATGGCCAACAGACACATGAAAAGATGCTCAATAGCACTAATTATTAGAGAAATGCAAATCAAAAGTACAATGAGGTATCACCTCACACTGGTCAGAATGGACACCATCAAAATATATACAAAGAATAAATGCTGGAGAGGGTGTGGTGAAAAGGGAACCCTCCTACACTGTTGGTGGGAAGGTAAATTGTTACAGCCACTGTGGAGAACAGTATGGAGGTTCCTTAAAATACTAAAAATAGAAGTTCCATGTGACCCAGGAATCCTACTACTGGGCATATACCCTGAGATAACCATAATTCAAAAAGAGTCATGTACCACAATGTTCACTGAAGCACTATTTACAATAACCAGGACATGGAAGCAACGTAAGTGTCCATCGACAGATGAATGGGTAAAGAAGATGTGGCACATATATACAATGGAATATTACCCAGCCGTAAAAAGAAACGAAACTGAGTTATTCGTAGTGAGGTGGATGGACCTAAAATCTGTCATACAGAGTGAAGTAAATCAGAAAGAGAAAAACAAATACTGTATGCTAATACATATATATGGAATGTAAAAAAAAAAAAATTCTGAAGAACCTAGGGGCAGGACATGAATAAAGGTGCAGATGTAGAGAATGGACTTGAGGACACGGGAAAGGGGAAGGGTAAGCTGTGATGAAGTGAGAGAGTGGCATGGACATATATACACTACCAAATGTAGAACAGATAGCTAGTGGGAAGCAGCCGCATAACACCGGGAGATCAACTTGGTGGTTTGTGACAACCTAGAGGCGTGGGATAGGGAGAGTGGGAGGGAGACGCAAGAGGGAGGGGATATGGGGATATATGTATACGTATAGCTGATTCACTTCGTTATACAGCAGAAACTAACACACCATTGTAAAGCAATTATACTCCAATAAAGATGTTTTAAAAAAATTTTAAGAAGTATACACAATATATTTATTTTTTTGTACTCTATCTCTTTAAAAAAAAAACAAACCTGGGTTTGTCTTTTAAAAAGTTCCCTTACATTATTGAGAAAGGGATGGGAAGGGAATATGGGGTATAGGATATACCTGGAGAATTAATTTTAAGTACAAAGGAGAGACATTGGCTATAAAAGAGGGAACACAGAGTTTGAATGTCAGTGAGGTAGACCTGTGGCTGTGTGGTAGGAGGAAGGTGAGGGGCTTCTGGTGTGGTGTCTTTTCTCTGTGGACGTATGTGTCTAGCAGATCAAGTGTGTGGTTCTGTGATGTTCAAATCTTATTTATCTTTCCTGAAAAGTTTGTCTATTTGATCTATCCTACTGACAGAAGTTTGCTCCCTTTATGAGGATAGATTTGTAAATTTTCTTCATAAGTCTGTCAATATTTGCTTTATATATTTTGAAACTATTTCATAGTACTAGAGTTCTGTCTTCTCTATCATATATTAGAAACTTTATCATATATTTTATACAGTCAATCTATATTTAGATACTCAATATTCATTCCTACATTGTAGACTTTCATTATGAGATCATTTTCCTTTATGTTAAAGTTTATTATATGCTGGATCCAGTCTGCCTGCCTTCCCAGATTCACTTGGCCCATTTACCCTCTGGGCTTTTGCTTTTTTGTTATATTGAAAGACCATGTCATACCAGTTATTTTCACCTAATCTCCTCAGACCTCTGGTTGTCTGAACCTTCCTTGGGTGAAGGGCCATCTGCAGCAAAGCCTCTGATCAACATTTTTCTGTGGAGTACTCAAGAGACCAGTGCCTAGGTCTGACCTGATATGACCCAGGGAGGCTATGACTATTCCCTCCACACTGTGATCATTTACTGTACTTTCATCCCATGTTTTCTTTCTGGAAACTTTCCTTACTTTATTACTATTGATACATATATATGTATCACATATGTGTCATATGAACATATGACATATATGACACATGAACATACCCTTTATTACTATATGTATTTACCTACAGGCACATGTATATATACATATGTGTATATACATATGTATAGATGTGTATGTGTATATATATGATATTTTGTACAAGGACAGTTTTTCATGGTAGCAAATGTAGATAATATGGCTTTAAAGAAAGATTATTTTTCTTATACTTTTTAATTTTCTTATTTTGATAATAAACATATCTTATTTCAATAATTAGAAGTACTGATGAAGTTATTTCCAAAAAAGAGAAATAAAAATATGAAATTATCAAATCCTATCTACAATAACAATATCTCGTTTCTAATATACCTTGAATTTGAAATAGTTATATTTCAAAGAAATATTGAAAATAATGCCCCTTCTTATAGCATAAACTAGGGCTTTTTTGGCGGTGAAACATTGATTTGCAAACAGTTTACATTTTTCAGATTTGAACTTAAAAATATTAATTTAGAAATAAAAGATTTTCAAAATCAAAAGGTTGTATAGCTAAATATAGTTTTTTTCTAATATTAAGTAAATGTCCTCTAATTACAGTTTCTTTATATGTAAGTACATTGTAAGTTGTCTATATTTTATGTTTTACTACACTAATTTGAATATATTCTACCATAATTATTCAAATAAATGATAAATATAATTTAATATAGGTAAATGAGGTCAGAGATTACGAAGAAAAAATTAATAACTTATATGCAGATGACACTTCATAACATAGCTTATCTAGGGAATATCTTACATTAGAAATTTTCATTGCTCTAGAGGTCTGTAACAGCATTAAAATACATTTCTTGATTATAAAGTAATTATATTTTTCAGCACCATGGAATCACTTTACTAAAAATGTAGAAATGAGAGAGAATTGAAATGCTTATGACATGTACCCAAGTACTTCTGAAATATCAAAAGGCAATCACTGACTCCAAATAATCAACTGAAAAAAAAACCCAAAAATTTTATGAATAATATAATAAGTAAATATAATTATTGGGATGATGGCTTTTATAAAAGTAAATATAATTATTGGGATGATGGCTTTTATAAAAATAATTGTGTGAGAACACATATTTTATAATAATAAAAAGGCAGTATGTACTAAAATAATAAAAAGGCAGTATGTACTAAAATATTTCAAAGGCGTGTTTTGCTAATAAATTGGAGAGCTCTAAAGTGGAGACCAGTGAACCTCATGCTCAAAAGCAACTTGGTGATTGCCACGTGGACTGGATCCACTGGTTTAGAGTATATAGGGTATATATAGGCTTTATACTTTGAGTTTAGGACTTAGAATTTTGTTTCTATCAGTGGGCCATCTTTGGAAGCTTTTAAACAGAGGAAGAATGTCTGCTTTAAAATAACCTCTGTGTTATAGTCTGGATGAAGGGAGCACAGAGGGCATGGAGATGAGTAGAGGTAGAAATATTAATTAAAAAGCTAATTCAAACTCTCTTACACAGAGGAATTCCAAATAATGTATGTAGATACTCTGCCCTCAAAGAGGTGGAGCTTAACTGGCTACCCCTTAAGTGTGGGCTACGAGTGGTGACTTCCTGGATTAGAGCATAAGAAGGGGGGAAAAATGAATAAATTTACAGTGGAGAAATTGACAAACAGTACCTTAACAAGTTGATCAAGTTTAACATTGGCAATGATAAGCCATCTCAATAGTATGCACCCCTTGGTATGATGTGCTGAGAATGGCATTTTACTTGTGATCTTCCTCCCAGAAACCCATAATCTCTGTTGAATCATGAGAAAACTGCCTCAAAACAAAGTTATCAAAAACAAGGGAAAGACTGAGAAACTGTCACAGTTTCTTGCTCTTTCAAGTTCAGTCAGTGATTTTCAGCCCTGGTTGCACATTAAAAAGACCTGGGGAACTTTCAAAAATTGATGAAGATACCTAGGCAGCATCCCCCTTGATTAAGGTTTAAGTTGGGATGGGGGCAGGCATTGATTTTTTTTTTTTAAGTTAAAGATCACACAAGAGTTTACAATATATAGCTAGAATTGAGAACCACTAAGTTAGAGCTTCTAGTAGAGAAATAGAGGCATTAGACTTCTATGCTGTCATTTAATTAATCTCTATTGTTTCTCTACCTTCAAGGCTTTCTTAACCGTGACTCCCTACTCCTTATTAGCTCCAGTAACATTTCAGCAGCATTTCTACCTAAAACTCAAGTATTTTCTATCACTAGTTCTTTACACTCACAACTTTCTCTCTCTTCCGAGAGCAAGTGGACCAAGTCTGGTGTCTATTTGCTTGAGCTCAGACATCTGAAGACCAGTACCTGACTGGGAAGCCTGGCAAGTATCTTGAATGCATCAAAATATTTTCATATCTCTTTCTCCAATGAGGAAAGATCTCATTGCCTAAAGAATTTATATGGCAATATCAAGATGGTGTTTCTTAAAGTTTCTCAATGTACTGAAAATATATAATGTGGTATATATCCAGCTTCTCATTATAAACATTCCATTTAGAATAACACATCTCCCCAGTCTTGATCTCAAGAGCTGCTGGCATAGTTTACCTCTACTTTTAAATTGTATACCATGCACCATGAAAGCTCCTTTCAGGCTGTTCTTCAGTTGCTTTTATCATAAGTCTAACAACTTGGCCACCATGGTGATTTGCACTGTTGGCTTTTCTGGATGATGATTTAATCAGAGGAGCAGCTGAACACTGCACCCAAGATTCAGAAGTCCTGATGATAGATTTCAAAATCTCATATAAGTATTACTGGATCTCCTTGGGTCTGCTGTGCTATCATCCAAGCCCTGCCTGTAGACCAGTTTCTGCCATGGTGTTGGGATGTGTGGACCACAAGTGAGACTAAGTCTAAAACGTGTGAAGAAAAATGTGGAGTTTTCCTTAGTCTTTCCTGGGGAGGCAAGAAAGAGACCACCCAAAGCTGAGTGTGGGAGGAAGTGTAAAACATAATACATCTTATAACAAAAGTTCCTAAATTAAGCTTTAGTCATCTCTAGCAGTGGTGATGTGTCTAGTGATGCCCCAGCTCACAAGAAAATGTCCAGTTGGTTGTATCCAGTGCCACTTTACTTATGGGTCTTCCCTTCATCGTGCTCACCCATCGTGAGGTCTCCAGCCTCCCACCCTCTGTTCAAAGCTCTTTGGGAAGTGGGTTGTCCATATCCCAGAAGGTGAGGGGAGAAAAAAATTATGGGGTTTAAGGGTTCTGGATGATTAATGGACAATCTCTCGGAAGGTGGTTTAGTCCCCTTTCTGCTTCTCCAGTCAGCATCAATCACAGCAGTGATCAGCTCTGGGAAAAAATTAAAAATTTTTCCTCAGGATCAATCTTTCTCAAAGGGAAAGGAATGAAGAATCATTGTGTCTATAACACAACATTAGTCCCTGTCATGATTAGATATGCCATGCAAAACTTGAAATTTCTTAAATTGGCAAATGACATGAAGAAAATAATGTTTGAAGAAGACATCATCTTCATAGCATTGACTGATTGTAACTGCAGGGAGGACAAGTTGTTAGAAGACTATCACTGCCATTTAAGTACAAGTTGATTAAGTGAAATTACTAAGTTAGGGTTTGTGTACGTGTTAAAGAGAATTTGACTCTGAGAGATAGTTCATAAGGAAAAAAATCTTGTAAAAACAAACAAGTAAAATGATTTCCAGATTTAAAATTATATCTCATATTCACACGAGGCAGAGAGGAGTCAAAATAGCTTCAAAGTTTCTAGACTATACAGTGGTACCGTGTGGTGAATTTGATTATCACAAGGCGGTGCTAGCCTGTGTTTCTCTGAGTAGCTTTGTCCCTCAGTTGGTGCTCAGCTCCCGTGTCCACAATACTCATAAGCCTCCTTTCTACATCTTACAGTATTCCATCTGGTGCACTAAAAGTGGATACCATACAAATATATACACTTCCAAAAGATCTAAAGATATCTCACCAAGAGAAGACTATGGGACTATTTTCTTCTCTTTTCTTACTTTTAAACTCAACTAAGAAGCAACTTTTTTTTGCCCCCTCTGAGTCATCATCTTTTATCATCTCTTCGGTTCACTGTTGTATTTTTCTCCTTCATGCAAAGATGGTGGTGCAGAATACTGATGAGAAAATGCTTATTTTAAAATGGCTCATTTCTTTGAACACAGCAAAGAGCTGCATTTTTACAGATGTTCCCCTGGTCTGACCTCTGCCTTCTGAGGGTTATAGGTAGTCTCAGAGCAAAAGGAAGAATGCAAAAATTCTGAACTGCAGATTCTTCTTGATTGGCAAACGAGGAGTTAGAGAACAAACATCAAAAGCAATTGCTGGAGGCTATATAGGTTTCTATTTCATTCCTAAATTAGTTTCTCCATGTAATAGTAGGTCCAATTTTCAAGACAATCACTATTCAAAGAATACCTTTTTGGAGGGAGAACAGGAAAAGAAAGTAGATTGTGTACAGGAGCAGGGTTGGTTCCTCTTTCGCTTTTAGAAATGTGCAGATGACTCGCAGGACAATACCTAAAATAATAATGGCTTGTCCTAGTATGAGAAACTGTGCAGCTCTTTTTAAATTGAAATTACAAGCACGGTTTAAATTTTTTCTTTAATGGGCCTCTATTATTTTTCAGAATCCAAAACAAATTGATGCATAAGGGTAGTATTATAATGCTATTATATTAGAGACCTCCAAAATGGTATATAGATTATTTCACTGGTTTGATAAGATTTGCAGATATCTATCACTTTTGTCTAATTTAAAATAAATTTACAATTGAAAGGAGAATGGATAATTTTCCAAAGAAATTAGCATTTACCTCGCTGTTATGATTCAAACATTTTGATATCAGTGGACATTTTACTGTCTGAAATCTTTCTGGTATTTGCAAGAACTGACAGAAGAAGCATAACTAGTAGGTTTGTGTTGATGCTGCTGTGAGGAACCCAGTGAAAGAAATGCAGTGAGGCAGCCTGCATTCACCTAAGGAGGGGGGAATTAGACCACCAAGCGAGACCCAGTTATAGGTAAAAGCTGAGTAGACAAGCACTGATGAGGCAGGAATTAACATCGGTCACTCCCATGCCTGTATGCTTACCATTATATGAGCTCTCCTACTGAAACATGCAATCTGGGTCTGAGGGACAGTGGGTCACTAATTCCTTACAGTACCTAATATATTATTATGTGCAGTTTGGAACACTCAAATATAAATATTTAATTGAATCAATACATTCTTTACTGGACATGTTCATATCCACCCATCATCCTCAGCACACTGCATGTGCATAGACACACAGACATACACACACACATTTTTGGGTGAAGTTAACCATGAATGGGGGAGGGAAGTTATGACAGAAATATAGCAATGGTATCTGGGAATGTGTCCAAGCAATTCGGGATAAAAAGAGTCCCAGATATACTAAATGCAGTTTTGGCCTACTTCACAAGTGTTCCCAGAGTTATACTTTTGGTACTCATATTTGGAATATTATAATAATATAAGCTGCCTATATATTTCCAAGTGATAGTAAGAAGAAATATGATCTACATGTGAATTATGTAAACCTTTTATTTATTTATTCACTCATTCACTCAACAGGTATTGTGGACATACTATTTATGAGGCACTAAAGAAACAAAAATGAATAATATATGTTCCCCTGCCTCAGAATGTTTTAATTCTTGTGGGAGATGTAGAAAAGTAAACAGACATTTGCAATGCACTTAATCCAGTCCTGAAGGATTAAGTTTTTTCAAATGTGTCTACATATAGTCTTATAACTTTTTCTAATGTGCTTCTTATCACTTTTAATGGAGCTTTGAGCTTGTAGGTGTCAACTTAAATGATGAATGTTGCCAGAGTGGAGAGTATCTATCAAGGTGGAAATTACCCTGAAAAATTTTTGCCATGTTGTTATAGACATTTTATGGTAACTCTGAAGTCTCCTGTATCCCTGATAGTATTCCAAATAAAATAATAGATTTTATACCTGGGAGGAAAGACAGAGATTAATTAATTAAATGCACTTGTTCCACAGAACAGAAGAGAAAACTTAGATTCAGAGGTTATCTTTGCTGGCCAAGATCACAGAACTTCTTAACAGCAAAGCTGAAAGTAGTGTGTTATTCTTCACACACACAACTTAAGTATAATTTATATCTAACAATCATTTCTGAAAGACTGAACAATTAGAAATAGATATAAAATGAATGAATTTACAGAATTAAATTAATGTTATCATAGTTTGTTTATAGAAGTTGATTCTACTTTTATTGAATATCTAAACATCAGTACTCTTCTTTGAATTTGTAGGTTAATCAAACAAGAAACAACTAAATGGGTGAGAATATATTACAAAAAATTAATTCTGAACATATTGATGTTTTCTCTTATACACGTTATATTACATAACATTTATAAGATAAACATAAGCTTACAATAAGCTTACAATAAGACAAAGATGTATTGATCACTAATGGTGACTCAGTGACCCTAGGAAAAATTAACACATCACATAGATAACAGATTAGATGAAGAAATCACCTGAAAGTTAGTATGACTACATTTTATTTATTTATTTAGCAATATATAGTGTTTATCAGGGGCCAGACATGTAATTTTTAAATATTATGCTATTAAACCTACAATAAAATTGAATCTCAATCTAGGTTTAAAAAATAAAGGAGGGACTTCCCTGGTGGTCCAGTGGTTAAGATTCCACGCTTCCAATGCAGGGGGCGCGGGTTTGATCCCTGGTCAGGGAGCTAAGATCCTACATGCCACGCAGCGTGGCCAAAAAAAAAGGAAAGTCTGCAAATATAATCAATATGTACCTTAAACAACAGTATTACTGTAACTAAAAAGATAAGTAGGAAATAGAAGGATAGGTGAGGGAAGGGTGAGGCTGTTGAAACCCAGAGAAGAGTTGACCACCCTCCTCCCTCCACCCACAAAATGAATATATTGGTGTCTCTAGTCCTACTGAGTGTACAGGCACAGAGCAGCAGGAGTGTTCCAAATAGGAACAGATAGTGAGTGGGTCCAGCTCTACAGCTCTAATCATTTGGTCAGCTATCTCATTATCCCATTTGTTCCTTTTATGCATCAAGACGACTCAATTCACTTCCCTAAGCTCTGATTCCATACTCACGGTACAAATAGCTACAGAAAGAATAATCTTTCCAATAAATGTTAATACTGTCAAATAATTTGTATATATAATTTGTAGGCAATATGTAGTAAGATAGTTTATACACTCATATTTTCATTCTTTCTGTCATTATTTGATTCCTTTAAAAATATTTTTTGGCTATTGACTCTCTAGGAATTATGTCAGATGTCAGTGATGCAGAAATGAAAGGCCACAGGTATATGGTCCCTATACACAAAGCAAGCTTACATTATAGAAGAGGCAGGCAGGCTAACAAACAAACAAACAAAGAATTAAATGAGTCAATTATTATAAGAGAATTTTATCTAGATGGCAGTTTGGCACATAGGAACTCCCATGTCAGGGAATCATTTGCCTTTAGCTAGTATTTGAGCTGAGGCTGGAAGGATTTAACAGTTTGTCAGGAGAACACTTAAGAGATGGTATTCCAGTTAGAGAACAGAATTTGTAAGATGGAATGAGTGCCTGAGTTAGCAGAAAACTACAAATATTTGAGTTTTTCCAGAGGATCACTTATAATTTAATAAGCATGTTAGGTCCTGAGTAACTTATTACATTTGGCTACAGCAACCAAATCATGTTTCTAAACTTAAAAGCAATCATTCAGCCCCTAAACCATCATGGCCACCAGCAGAATGTATTCTGTGTAACCTTGCTTGGGCATCAGCTGGTGACTATAGATAAATCTCCTTTGGGTTTCTTGCCAACTGCTGCAAACACCCACATTATAAAATAGCTGATAAAGAAATAGGGCCTCTCTCTTAAATAAAAATTACACTCTTCTATTAAAATTGTCTGCTAAAAATATATTGACTGGAAAAATCAAAACTGATTTTTATATTGTTTTCAGGCAAGGAAGACAATAATAATCCACTAGATTTTTTTTCGATTGTTTAACAAATCTCTCCTCTCTTTCTCTCTCTGTCTCTTCTCTCTCTGTCATACACACACATTTTCTCACTTGCCAAGTTCTATAGAGACTTTCCAGGGCACAGGAGATTGTGCTTTGTTTATTTATTCACAAAAATGGAAATGACTATGGGCAGTGCTATGTGGTGGTGAGGGGAGGCACCAAGAAAAAAGAAATGTTGGCCCTGATTGTTGGCCCTGATTGTTGGCACTGATTCCAAAACACTTGGCTGGGATTAGTATAGATGTGATTTCATTTTATACCCGAGTGAATTTCAGATATGTCCAGGTAGTATACTACATGCATCATGCATGTCAGCTTGTCCTTTTTCTTTCTTTTTTTTGCATTACACCATGAAATATTGACATAATAATTTAAGAATATAAATTTAAAATTAATTTTGCTAGTAGAAAATAAACATCACTATGACAATTCAGATGCAAACTAAGTCATTATATGAATAGAAGGGAAAAGGCTGTCAAATTTACCATGATCAGATTATTTCCAAGTTCTTCTGTTGGTCTCCATTTGCTATGTGTTCATTCATTTTGTCATCTGCTCTTACTTTCTAGCAGGTGCCAAAGATTAAGACAAGTTAATGTGAGAAAATTTTTAAATTGAGACAATTCTATCCATTCTTTTCTTTATAACAACTGGGAAATTCCTTCTGTTTCATTTGTCTTGGTTGAGCTAGCAAAAAACCAAAGTTATTTTGTTACCCAATATTAGAATTATTTCTTACTCATTTTATACCTATATTGTTATATTAGAAAATTGCTTTCCAACATATGCAATTAAAACTTTTAATCATATTAACCACAATTCCTGGTATATTCTGTTTAACCCAAGTTTTCAGTGAATATTCAGAGTTTTTTGTTTTTTATTTATGCTTTTAATTCTGGAGCGGATCACAGAAATGATGCTTATGTTCCCTCCAGAATAACAAGATACATTGAGCCTTATTTAGGGAACATTTTATAACGGGTGTCACTTAGCTAGTTAGATTCCCTCAAGACATCAAAAAAAGAAAGGTTTCATCATCAAGAAATTTCTTCCTGGGCTTCCCTGGTGGCGCAGTGGTTGAGAGTCCGCCTGCCGATGCAGGGGACACGGGTTCATGCCCCGGTCCAGGAAGATCCCACATGCCGCGAAGTGGCTGGTCCCGTGAGCCGTGGTCGCTGAGCCTCCGCGTCCGGAGCCTGTGCTCCGCAATGGGAGAGGCCACGACAGTGAGAGGCCCGCGTACCTCACAAAAAAAGAAAAAAAAAGAAAGAAAGTTCTACCTTACCTTGTTGAGATATAATGTAAGTGACTGAATTTAACATGGTCATGGAAAGTGTATATAGCATCATACATATATACATATGGAATAAAAGATATTTTGTGATTTCAGATTACCAATTTCTTGTTATTCTTCTCAAAGGAACCAATTTGGAATAGAGCATTATTTCCAGATGAATGGCTCTAATATATTTTTCTGAATTCACTTTTTTATTCATTCAACCACAATTTACAGAGATTCAGCAATGAATAAGAGAGAAAGACTGCCTGCTTTCAGAGAACTTACAAACTGGGAGGAAGAAATGCACCTCAAACAATTAAGAATTTATTGTTTCATTTATGAAAGCAGATGTACAAAGGGATTGAAACAAGGCAAATCTGTGTTTAGTGATTCAGTCAGAGGGATCAGTGTGAGGGTTAATCAACTTAAATAGGAAATGGATTCCAGACCTTTCATTTATGCTTTATTTTCTTATATCTTAATTATCAAGTTGACAGCAAACACATGTTTCCTGGAAAGAAAAACTTTGATAAAATTTACAATGAGATAGAGAAATGCAAATCAAAACGACAATGAGATATCATCTCACACCGGTCAGATTGGCCATGATCAAAAACTCTAGAAACAATCAATGCTGGAGAGGGTGTGGAGAAAAGGGAACCCTCTTGCACTGCTGGTGGGAATGTAAATTGATACAGCCACTATGGAGAACAGTATGGAGGTTCCTTAAAAAACTAAAAATAGAA